>NW_026706442.1:0-141929 GCF_029867415.1 Vicia villosa
AACTATGCTTGAGAGGCTTGCAATTACACCGATGCTTTCATAGACCCATGTTCCGATTCTGCCTTGACCATCTTCTGATGTCTTGCCAGACCATGTTCTGATGTTGCATGCTGAACCTTCTGAGACAAAGCTTCTGAGCGCTGATTTGTGCATACTCTTTATATATTTCCTGAAAGGGAAATTGCAATGTATTAGAGTACCACATTATCTCACACAAAATTCATATCCTTGTTATCATCAAAACTAGGAATATTGATCAGAACAAATCTTGTTCTAACAATCTCCCCCTTTTTGATGATGACAAAAACATATATAAATGATATGAATTTGCGATCAGAAAGAGCAGACGGCTAAAGACAAATTACACAGCTATAGCATAAGCATGTGAATATGTCTCCCCCTGAGATTAACAATCTCCCCCTGAGATGAATAATCTTCCCCTGAAATAAATACTCGAAGAACTTTAATAATAAAAGACTTCCCTGATTATTTCGGTAGAGACGATCACATAAGCTTCTGTCTTCTGATAATTCATAGCTTCTGACTTCTGCTTCCATTGGACAGCTTCAGAACTTGAATTTCTTTAGATCCCTAGAACACTCACAGCTTCTGATTCCTGCTTCCATTTAGGACAGCTTCAGAACTTGAATTTCTTTGATCTTCAGAACATTCACAGCTTCTGATTCATGCTTCCATTTAGGACAGCTTCAGAACTTGAATTTCTTTGATCTTCAGAACATTCACAGCTTCTGATTCATGCTTCCATTTAGGACAGCTTCAGAACTTGAGTTTTCTGGATCTTTAGAACATTCACAGCTTCTGATTTCTGCTTCCCTCGGATAGCTTCAGAGCTTTGAATTTCTTCTTACATCACTTCATGCTAGATTGTATCAGAACATTGTTGAATGTACCAGAGCATCATCAGAGCATCTCTACATCCTGAAATGTTACAGAACAAAACTAAACGACAAAAGTCAGCATGAATGAGTTAGAACATAAAATGTGTATCAAAACACAAAATATGTATCAGAGCCATATAAGCCATATAGAATATATCAGATCCAATAGACAGTGTATCAGAGCAAATAGACAATGATTTGGATCATATTCTATTATCAGAATTTCTGATCATTCTTCCTTCTTGCTTCTGATTCTGAAGCTTCCTAGCACTCAGCTTGCTTCAAGAATCCAAGAGCTATTTTTGATCATTCTTCCTTCTTGCTTCTGATTCTGAAGCTTCCTAGCACTCAGCTTGCTTCAAGAATCCAAGAGCTTTTTCTGATCATTCTGTTGCTTCTTATGTTGATCTTGAATCTTTGATTCCTGCAACAACACAACTTAAAAACATAGAACTTTGCAAGTTCTGTTAGTAAATGTGGAGCCTTTTTACTCGGTAACTGATAATATTAATCAGATCATTTATCATATATTTCTCCCCCTTTTTGTCATAACATCAAAAAGCATAAAAGATTCAGATGTAAAGCAAGAGACAAAAGGAAAGAAACATAAATAACTTTTCATTGATTTCAACAA
The DNA here is from genome assembly GCF_029867415.1 of Vicia villosa. Taxonomy (NCBI): domain Eukaryota; kingdom Viridiplantae; phylum Streptophyta; class Magnoliopsida; order Fabales; family Fabaceae; genus Vicia; species Vicia villosa. Next base: position 1,534 of record NW_026706442.1, read on the forward strand.
AGGATTACAAAAGAGGAATGCAGGAATCTTGTATCAGTCAAAAACACTAATCTTGTAATTTCTTTGGAGAGTGTGAGTGTATTAGGGACTTGGGGTGGTTAAGGGTAGTCTATCTGCTGAAACAATTTTCGCATATTGTTATTCTCTCGTTGTCATTTGATAATGGTCGAGGTTTTCTCTCGGATTTTGGAGTTTCTACAATAATCTCTTGTTTTGTTATTGTGTTCCTCTTTTTTCTCTATTCTGTGTTTTTTCCTAACGAGTGGTATCAAGACCCATGAATTGTTGGGGTATAATTTTTTAGTATGCTTTGGGGTTGTAGTTTTGTCTGATCTTCCACATCAGAAAAGAAATTGTATACTCTGTGTTGGTTGGAAAAAATGAGATGTAGAAATAATTTAGTTTTAGTTTTCCGTTTTGATTTGATGCTAAGCAGGATGATTGAAACTTTTTTGGGATACTCACATGTTCTTATGCTTTCTATTTTCTGATTTTTTTTGTTGGTTGTTACATCAAATGTGATGTAAAACTAGTTTAGTTTTCATTTTCAATTTAATGTCGTGCATGATGATTAGAAAGAGTTTATGATTCACCCATATGTTCTAATGTTTTCTATTTTCTGATTTTTAGTAGGTTGTTACATTAAAAATGTGATGTAGAAATAGTTTAGTTTTCTTTTCGATTTTAATTTCATGTTGTGCGTGATAATTAATAAAATTTGAAATGGGATGAGATTACTAAATCTCAGTGATTCCGCCTATCCTAAAGGTCCACTCAGATCTATAGGGTACATACATAGCTAAACCGAATCCACCATCGACTCGGGGTTTATCCTCACATCCAGTACAAGTACAGAGCAAACACGTGCATCGTCCCCCATAGGAGTCATCATATCAAAAGTACATAATTAGTACCACAAACACGTATGCAAACCCATACCCATGTACGGGGAATCCAAAAGTGGTAACAACCAAACTACTAGGCTGCACACACACCCTCGGTGAGTCACCAAGTATGTGTCGTCAAGATGACTCGCACGAGACCATCGCTAGATGAAACGGACAAATCCTACATGGAATTCTATGCATGACGAGTTACAGCGGTGACATTGCCTACACGACATCACGGCCCTGTCATCATCCATACGCAATATGGTTCCCACAAGTGCGAATACGCCTAATTGACTGTACAAGCCCATCCGGTTAGGAGCCTAGTGGTGTAGCCTACGTGGTGGAGAACAAAAAATTGAATATTTGTCCAGTCCTCCGTAGCTTTTTTATACTGTCCATCGGTAATACTTCAAATCAAACGCTGGACAAACGTTTTTCTCCTGTCTAGTCCCTCATTTTTTAACAAATCAAACGAACCCTTTATGTTTGATAAAGATAATATTAGGGGATTTATTATTTCACCCCATACTTTTCTAGCGCACTACGCAAAATTTCAAAGAAGCCCTTAAAAACAATTTTCGATTCGCACCCATAAACATAAAATTCTTTCGTATTTGAGAGTTAACGTCTAATTGTAAACAGAAAATGCACTTCCGATATAAATCAGAAATGTAATTTTGGTTTAATTTGAAAATGCACCCTTCATTTTCAAAACCAAGGTTTTTGTTTACTACTCCTTTTTGTTTTTATTTAAGTTAAACTTTTAATCTCATAACCAAAAAATTCATTGTCTTTGCGCCACATATTTAAATCAAGTAGACATATCTTCAATCATTTTATTATATAAGGAACATAATAAAGTAATGGCAAGTACAAGGCTGTATATAGGATTCAAGTTCTTCATTACAAGATGTACCAGTCAAAAACATTAATCTTGTATTTTCCTTGGAGAGTGCGAGTGTATTAAGGCCTTGGGGTGGTTAAGGGTAGTCTATGTGCTGAAACAATTTTCACATATTGTTATTCTCTCTTTGTCATTTGATAATGGTCGTGGTTTTTTCTCCGATTTTGGAATTTCTACATTTATCTCTTTTTTTGTTATTGTGTTCCTCTTTTTTCTCTATTCTTTGTTTTTTCCCAACTAGTGGTATCAAGACCCTTGATTTTTTGGGGTATAAATTTTTTAGTATGCTTTGGGGTTGTAGTTTTGTCAGATCTTCCACATCATAAAAGATATTGTATACTCTGTGTTGGTTGGAAAAAAATTTTGTTACAGGAAAAGGTTTTGGTTGCAATATCAAGTTATTCAAGTGCTGTGAAAATTGACTTAGAGAAATTTGATGGAAGAATTGATTTTGGCTTGTGGAAAACTTAAGTAAATGATGTTTTAATACAATTAAGATTACATAAGGCGTTAAAAGGAAACATTTCAATCATGGGTAACGAGAATTGGGAGGAACTAGATTTGAGAACTTCGAGTACAATCTGCATGTCTTTGGCAAATAATTTTCTTGTGAATGTTCTTGGTATGTCGTTAGTCAAAGAGCTTTTGGGAGAAACTTGAAGGGATACATCAAGGAAATGGTATATCAAATCATTTATTGTTGAAGGAGCATTTTCATAGCTTGCATGTGGATGAACATACAAAAGTATCTGATCATCTAAGTGTTCTAAATGGTATTGTTTCTGAATTAGAAACTATTATAGTCAAGATTTATAATGAAGATAAAACTTTCAGACTCGTATGGGCTCTTCCATCTTCATATTAGCATATTAAACATGTTTTGATATATGGGAAGGAAAATTTGAACTTTGAAGAAGTTGCTAGTAAGATTATTTCTAAAGAAAGATGATTGAAGCGTGAGGAAGGTGATGACCTTCTCTAAAAATTGAGAACTGTGTCTTCATGACATTTCCGTTGTCATTGAAAAGGATGAGCTTTTGCTAGAAGATTAACACATGGGATTTGATGCAAAGTGTGTTGTGATATTATGTCGATGGTTAAAGAGCTTCCTACCAATATGGAAGTTGCACCATAAAGTTTCAACCTAGTTTTCGACATGTGAAATTTTTTGAAGTGGTTTAGCTTCTAGTGAAGTGTACTCTCTCTAGGTGGAGTATGATAGTTTTGCAACTATGATTGTTAGTGAAAACAATGTGAAAATTCTTTGAGTGGTGTAGCTTCAAATGACTATATTATTTATAATGGAGTATGATAGTCGGTGAATGCAATGAAAGTTAATGTACTATTTTCAATCAAGGTGGAGATTTTTGGGGTTGGTTAAAATATACAAGTTGGAGAAGTCTCAAATTGCTTAGTTTTGTGAAGGAAGAGGGAGTCCAAGGCTATATATAGGATTTAAGTTCTTCGAAGTCCTACATAACTTAGTTTTGTGAAGGAAGAGGGGGTCCAAGGCTATATATATGATTCAAGTTATTCGTTAGAAGATGTACTAGTAAAAAATGCTTTAAGCTTGTATTTGACTTTTTATATTTTCTTTTATGCTCTTGTGTTAGAGTATTATGAGGAGTAGTTAAATATTTGGGTTGGAGAGTGAGGGTGTATTATGGCCTTAGGGTGGTTAGGGTAGTTTATGTTGGACTTGAGACTTCACACACAATAGGGGTGGAGAATTGTGTGATTTGGAAAAACTTGGTTTTGATAACTTTTGGCAAATTAAATCAGTGTTTAAAAACATTTTTAAAAAAACTAAGCAATGGAAAGTAAAGAGTAGAAAGTAAATAGTTAAGGGAAGAAGAAGAAGAAGAACACAAAGAATTATAGAGGTTCAGTCAAATCAAAAGAACATACTCCTCTTCCCAAGACTTGGTCTTCAGAGTTTCCAATAATACTTGAGAGCTATTAGTAGTAAAGGCTCACGAACCCCCCTTATACAAGAAAATTCTAGTTAACCATCAACAAAATATTACAAGACAGGAGGTATCGGCGTTTGCATCTTTTCTCCAATATAATAATGAGAGTGAAATGGCCAACTTCCTTCCCAATAGTGGACTGTAGCGATTAGTCTCCTTTCCACAAACACAGACCTTGGAGCGGTTAATCTTTAAGTTCTAAAATATTTGAGCTTAATTCCTCTGGTTTTAACAAGATAAACCATACAACCTTTGCGATTTTGACTAGGCTAATCTTTAACCTATGAAAATTTTAATATCGGGCTAATCTTTAACCAATGAAAATTTTAATATTGGGCTAATGTTTAATCTATCTTTGTTTTAACCAGACTAACTAAGAACCAATGAAGATTTTAACAACGACTAATATTCAACCTAGGACTGATCACACAATTCCCAAACTACCCTTTTGTCAGGTTTAGCTTTGAACCACAAATAATTCATAAATGGAAATTATTCAACCAAGGTATATACAAAATATTTTCTTGGTGAATTTTAGAATTCTACCCTTTCTAAAATTACATAAGTAACCTCACTCACAAAAGAACTTTTCTCACAAAAGCATTTGGGTATCATATATAGTGAGACAAAGTTAAAATAGAACTTAGAGAGAGAGAGAGAGAGAGAGAGAGAGAGAGAGAGTGAGGGAGGAGTGTTAGAGATGGAAGTATCAAAACACGATTATGGATGGTTTAAAATGAGAAAACAAGTCTCTATTTATAAGAAAGAGTTGTGGCCAAAATGCAATTTGCAATCAACAAAATTTCCCATTATCTAATCGATTAGCATTCATTCTAATTGATTAGAATTTGAAAAATTAATCGTTTATAAGTTCTTTAAAAGGAAAGAAAATATATCTAACAGTTGCACATCATTAAGGTGTTGTCTAAATGTCTTAGGGCTAAGTTTGAACTAATCTAATTAGAAATTCAGGGACTTACAAAACAGATGTCAAAACAAATGTCCTAACAACACATAATGTCAAGACAAATGTTATAACATCTACTGAATGACAACATAATTATCCAAATTGAAAACTAAATTTAGAATGATAAATAACACAATAAATTGTTAACCTAGTTCAGTGCAACAACACCTAATCTGGGGGCTACCAAGCCAGAAAGGAAATCCACTATTAGCAGTACTAATTCAAAACCTAAATAGTCTCAGTTTACAAATTTTCTCCTAATCACTAATCAGTGCAAATTCTACCTATAAATCAAAATCTAGATATGAGAAATCGACATCTCACTCCCAATCACCGCAACAATAAAAACACTCACACACCCCGTGGCCTGAGGAACCAAATTAGAAAGATTACACTTTCAAATAAACAATATTTGATCTTGCTTAAAAGATTTGATCAAGAACAATACTCAACTCTTTTACTTAAAACCTTTAACAATAAGAACACACAGTCCACCTCAATGTATTAGAAGATGCATGAGTGACACACAAGTAAAACACACGAAAAGCTTAAAAGACTCCCAAAACACCAGCCCTTATTTTGCACACACGGTTTCTATTTGTGAATGCTTTCAAAACTAGGTATACCAAGTCCTTATTTATAGACTCTTGCAATATGGGCTTGGACTCTGAAATAAATCCAATCTTCTCCTTTCTGAAACAGCTGCAAGATCTTCACACAAAATAGGAACAAATCAAATCAAATACTATTTTTCTAAAAAAAATCTCAAAGATCCTTTCTTAAAAACCAAAGCAAATATGCATTTGTCCTGAAAATTCCATGATTGGTTGTGCCTGTAATGAGTATCTGAATATTCCAGATTCTCATTTTTCAATCAAATCTTCAAGGATTAAAAATCTAGTCTAAACTATCAGGATGTTCTAGTGTAAGATGTCAAAACACATAACAGCTGAATCCGTTATGACAGTTGGTCAATATGTTTTAACATCTTGCTCAACATTAGTTAAGAACCATGTTTTAGGAAAACTAATGTCAATCACAAAACCATGGAACTAACAATTTCCCCCTTTGATAAATTTTGGCTAAAATAACGAAATCATAGTTAAGTCCTAGAGATAAATCCAATCTACATGAAAGCATGTAAATTTACATCAAACTAAAAATATATATTAGAGATGCATAACAGTTACACAAAAGTCTTCTTCTTTAAAGCTCTTTGGGACTTGTACAAACAGACAGGTCCATTACTCCCTCTATCATATAGAACCAGTACTCCCCCTGAAAGGGAGACCCAAACATGAACTACCCAAGTTCACACATCAGAGGCATATGCAATAGAAGATAAAAAGGCCTCACATCAGGTAGGATGTCAGAACATCTTGCACACACTCTTCAGTCTCCACTCTTCAGTCTACACTATTCAGTTCCACCAGTAGCACAATCCTATCAGTATGCTAATCAACAAGTCAGAATATGTGTCTTAACATCAAGACAAATAAAAACAACCTAACACTTTACTCCCCCTTTTTATCCAAAAATTGACAAAAAATAAAGTAAATGTAAACAAATGTGAGCACACAAATATTGCAATCAAGCAACACACATAGATGGAAACACACATATCTAATGGAAACACACAAACTAGAATCACTTTTAGGTGGTCTTCCACCTCATTCCCCATGTCAAAGATCCTTCTGCACTCCTTGTTGTTGTCTTGCAGAGACTTTATGTTCCATCCCTTATCAATAGAAATTTAATTAGGCTTCTCAAGTCTCCAAAAATAGAGGAAAGATGTAGTAACAATTGCATTCCTCTATGTTTGTAATTGTTATAAGTCCTCAATAGTGCAAGTTCTAACTCCACTGCTAATGTTTTTAATTTGATTTATTTTAAACATAACAGTAATATGTTCCTTGTTGTCCATATGCTCCAGACTAACAACCTTCCTTTCAACAAAACCTTTGATTGATTTGATATCAAGATTCTTGTTCCATCCATGTTGAATAAGATATATGATAATATTGAGATCAACACAGTGTAATATCAAGACATTATGTTTGACATTAAGATCCTTCAAAACTTGTTTTATCAGTACAGAGAAACTTCCTCTTGTTTCCCTAAATTCAGCTTCATCATTTAACCAAGAAGCACATGTTGGCTTCTCATTGATCTAGAAAAACTGTCAATTTCTAAAGGCAAAACATCCATCAACATTAGATACTTGTTTATTGAATTCAGTGATATCCCTTTTATTAGGGTGTTTTAAAGTCAGTTCCTACTGATTCAGTGCTTGTAAATTCATAGATTTCATCTCTTACTACTTCATCAGTCTGCACATGAGATGTTCCAACATTGTTTGTAACATCCATCTTTTCTTTAGTGACTGAGTCATTAAGGAATAGACTTAGGAGTTCCATTAAAATTTTATGTTTAGAGTAAAACACTCTATAAGCTCTGCTATGTGTAGCATACCCCATAAATATTCCTTCATCTCTTATGGACTCTTTGTCAGTCAAGATATAACACTTATCTCCAAAGACATGAAAATGTTTGACTGTATGCTTATATCCTTTCCATGAATCATAAGGAGTGATTGAAGTTCCTCCTCTCAAGGTCACCCTGTTATAAATATAGCATGCAGTATTCATAGCTTCAGTCCAAAATTCATGTGGCAGTTGTTTAGCATGAAGCATGATCCCAACTGATTCTTGTATTGCTCTAGTCTTTTGCTCAACAATTCCATCTTGCTGAGAAGAGAAATCACGACTCATACCTTATGAAACACAAAATTCATAGAATTTTGCATTCTCAAACTCCTTGTCATGATAACTTTTGAATTTGATAATCTCACCATTTTCATCCTCTTGAATCTTTTGGCATAAGTCTTCAAAGACTTCATGAAGGTATGACTTTTCTTTGAGAAATTTCATCCATGTAAAACAAGAAAAATCATCTATAACCACAAAGACATACCTTACTCTATCCAATCCTTCTGTCAGTATTGGTCCTATTAAGTCCATGTGAAGAAGTTCCAACACTTTGGAAGTAGTCTAATGTCGTAACATTGGGTGTGACATTATGGTTTGCTTCTTTAATTCAAACTCATCACAAACTTGCTTTTCTTCAATTTTGAGCCCTGACATTCCTCTAATGACTCCTTTAAGTCAGATTTCTTTCATTCTTTTGAACTGAAGGTGTCCAAGTTTCTGGTGTCATAGCTTCACTTCATCCTTATTTGTGGTTGAACATGTGGATGTTATTTGAATTTCCACAAGTAACAGTTGCCTTTAGACATTACACCTTTCATAAGAACAAAATCTTTCTCATCTTTGACTAAGCCTTCTGATTTGGAGAAATTTACCAACAAACCTTGATCACATAATTGACTAATGCTAATAAGATTATTTGATTGTTCTTTTACAAGAAGAACATCTACTTACTTTGGAGATCCATCACACATCAACTTTCCTACTCCCTTGATTTTTCCATCACAAAACCTGACAGCACTTGTGGGGTGATGCCTAATATCTACCAGTAATTTCTTAATACCTGTCATGTGTCTAGTGTAACACCCATCTAAACCCACATATAGTTCGCATGTATTTCACAAAACTAAAATCAAATAAAACCACTAACACGGGTGTCACATCTTCGTACAAATATCAAATAATAAGTGACACAAGGTATAAAATAGTAGATACACAACAGTCATCAAAGGTTCTATACATATAAACCATCTTACTACTCAATGTACTCGCACTTCTAAATCACTAAATTATATCCAGTATAAATCATGTAGACAATTCACAATCACCATCAACACTATTTTTTCATATGTCATCCAATCATCGATTAATCAATCAGTATGCAATGTCACAAAAAATGCAATGCATCATTATTGACTCACGCATGTTGAAATTATAGTATCCAGATCTCATATGTCTTAACAGATTTCGAGACACTGATCTCTGAACAACACACAGTGGTAGAGTATGAACAATTAAAACCAATACTGAAAGATAAATGAACACACAGAATTGTTCACCTAGTTTGGTGTATAACAACACCTACTCTGGGGGCTACCAAGCTAGGGATAAGTTCACTATGATAGTATCAATTCAAAGTCATATGTAAACAACCTCCGGTTTACTGCCTTCTCACTTAATCACAACACGTGCTATACTTCTACCTAAGACTCACCTAGGTATGAGACCCTTCTCAATCCCCCTCAATCACAACCGTGATAATTAGATTACAAACTTTAGAAGACACAATCTTCAAAGACACACAATCACCCAATGCTTAAAAGCTTATAAATGATCAACAATAACTACAACTCAAAAGAGACATTCCTACTCTTCTATCAAGATGATATTGAAGGTTGAGAAAACACTTAGAAGGGGGGGTTGAATAAGTGATTCATTAAAAAACTTGATGAAGGAAAGATAGACAGAACACAATTATTTTTATCCTGGTTCACCTTCTCAATAAGGCTACCTCTAGTCAACCCTCAACAAGGTGATTTGCCTCTCTCAACGAGTGCTATAACCAGAACCTGATAACACTTGCACGACCAACTGCCGTGACTCACAATACAGTGCACAAGCCAAATTACTGGTGACTAACAATCCCGCACAAACCAACTATTTGTGACTAAACAACTTCTAAGACTCAATTAGTCATAGACTTCTTGAGACTTCTGACCCACCGGTCTCTCAAGGACTTAGTTACCATGTAACTTTTGATGACAGTGTATAGTGTTGCTTCTAAAAAGTTGTAATCATACTGTGATATTTCACTAAGATTAAGTACAAAGTAATGAACTCAGAGAATTAATATGAAAATTTGCTTCAGCAAGTTTTTCTTCACACTGATAAATTTTCAGAGTAATGATATTCTCGTGTGTGATTGTTGTATTTGATTCAAGAGATCATGAGTTTACATAGCCTCAAGATTTTTGCCTGTTAGCTTCATCTCCTTTTCACAGCATTAAATGGTTTGCGTGTTGTCTTAGCTTTTGTTTTCTTCCAAGGATTTGCATGTGGATAGCTTCTTCAATCAACCTTTGGAATTGTACTTTAGGAGTGTTGCAGTCGTTTTACTATTGATTATGTCTTTAACGGCATTATTTTGAATCTGTCTTCGTGATCTTCTGAACACCTTTGTATTTCAACTTTTCTTGTAGATGTATATCTTGAATCAGTCTTCATGATCTTCTGTTCAGCTTTGTATTTCACCTTCTATTGTAGATGTATTCGTAGCGGTTTGGTGCATTATCAGAAGTTGACTGAAGACTTGTGTATCTCTTGCATTTATCCAGCTTTACATGTATTCCAAGTTCTGATTGTGCTGGTATTGGTACATCTTCTGAAATCAGAAATATATAATTAGAGTACCATGTTTGCTTATACAAAATTTATTTGTTTGTTATCATCAAAACACTAGAATATGATTAGAACCAAACTATGTTCTAACGGATATTGGATAGGCTCACAATTAACAAGACTGCACAAAACCTAATTTAAAACACACTCTAAGTTTCACACCATAATTAGGTTTGTTGCTTACTACTTAAAACAATCTTCTGGAATGGATTGGGCTTTCAAATCGCAGCAGGGAACTGCTGAAAATTCTCCAAAATATTCTCCATAAAGATATGGCTTCAACCATTAGGTTCCTAAATATCCTCCATATTTAGAAACTAATCATACATCTTGAAAACAAAGAAAATCTTTTATCCCTAAATCAAGCGCCACATAGGATTGCACAATATTCCAAAATATTTTGCATCTATAACAAAATAAAAGATTTCAAAGAACCAGTTGTACAATCAGTCACGTTGTCGGATGATCCTGCATAGGACATCTTACTCGACATGTCTCTTCAGTTAAAGGTGATAGAACATCTTGTTCAACATGTTTCCATAAGTTAGTTTTACAAAACATAATGCTAGCCATAAAAATAGAGAATTAACATATATGGTACCAAAAATTCACTAATGACTCAGTCATCGTTCTCCAAAGATCCCCACCATTAGGATTGATTCCCGCTTGGAACCGGTGCACTTCACCATATTTCATTTATTCTGCACTATGGGATTGAAGCCATCACTGGACCAATCATCCTGCAAACATCAATGGACCAAATGTCCTTAGGTATGCCATGAATGATGATGCATAACAAAATAAATGTGACCATTTCTAGTCAAACGTACCACCATTCATATAACCATGCAAATATTCATCACACACTTCACATTAGACATGGCATTATTATCACACAACATAGTTTCATCATAGGAACATACATCATATTATATCAATGCATAATCACATTACTTCATCATAGTGCAATCACTGGAAAAACATATCATATGGTTCATTTTGTTTCACAAAAGTATAGTTCATCGCATTATCTCTCTAATGCTTCGAACGACGTATCAAACAGAGTCCGAAAACTCAAGTTACGACATTTTAAGAAAATGGTACAAACTGGTCGCCTCAAGCTCGCATGTTACCCTAGGGGCGTTCTGCTTGCTTCCAGGCCGCCTAGAGTTCTCCCAACAAATCGAGCGATTCTAGGAGTTTGCTTCATTATTCTCCCGACAGCCTAGAGGAAAATTCCCCCAACGAATTGAGCGATTCTAAGAGGTTAATTAACATATTTATTTCTATAATTCTCCCCCTTTTTGTCATAATCAAAAAGCGTATGATGTATGAGTTATTTTAATCAGGTTGGACTGTTATAAGCATTAAAAAATCATATTATCCCAGACATAAACATTAAAGAGAAATATTCATTAATCAGAGAAAGATAGATACAGACTCAAGGAACACAGATACCTAGTAGTTAAATTCGTAATACCCTCCATGAAAGAAAAAGCGGTCACAGCGCTCAGCATACAGCGCTTCTCTCTTGTTCGGAAGATCTGAGATGCAAAGTGTATTCACTATTCCTGCCTATTCAAAACAAGCTGACAGGACTCTTCAATAGGGTATGAAGAATTCTTGACCACACTTGAAAGCAATTAGAGACTTTCTCAAGTGTCCAAAGATAATCGCAGCAAGGTTTACTGGTTTATTTGATTCCAGGCGATTGATCAAGAACTTATCTCTAGCATACAGGATTTTATGGAATTTTCCTCAAGGAATGAGATTTGAAAGAATCATCCTAAACCATACTTGTTTGGATGAGGAGAGGTAGTAGGGGTTGTTTTTTAATTGACGAGCTAGTTTACTCAAGTCGTTTGGAATGACAAAAGCATTAGCATGGTCAAAAACAGTGAGACATGCAGCATTATTCCTGGCTGGACATCCAATTACTTCAGCAATAGATGCTTCAAAAATTGTAAGTTGAATTCCATGAATATAGGAGGTAATACTCAGGTTATCTTCACTAACTGAAGCATTTACCCAGAAATATTTGACAAGATTTGGAAGGACAGAACCATTTAGGAGAGAAATGTAGGATTTCCATCCTTTCTTATGGCAGAGGTTGATGTAATAGTTATCTCTTTTGGCTAGCCATAAGTTCTGTTCTTTTATGATAGTGAGAGATGTTTGTGATGTCATGATGGAAAGACTTTTATTTTTGAGAGAGAGAACAAACTGACACGAATTGAATAGATGGATGTTAGAAAATCTTTGACACAGGAAGACTTTTATAGGGGATTGATGAGGAGAGAAAACGTTTGGTCTAGGTAATCAATGTATAGACTCGCGTGCATTATGGGATGAAGAGAAAAAGAGAGAAATGTTTCAATGACCAAAAAATAGTAGTGTTATGATTAAAGACATTTTAGGGATAACATAGAGAAATTAATGCAACATTTACCAATGACTTATTACTCATTTTTCTTTACACGCGTAACCTTTCATATATTTGAACATGTGCTCAAGTTTTCAGGTTCACGTGGATCGGCAGTTTTATCTGCTGAGCTTCTGACTCATCAAAGAAAACAAACTTCTGAACCGAGTGGGTCAGATATTTCTAGATGATAACTTGTAACAAGTTGTACTTCAGATAGTTCAACTATAAGCACAATAGATGATTTCATTCAGGACACAATTCCATACTAATATTCTTTATAATGAACTTGAATCTATCATCAGAAAGTGGTTTTTTGAAAATATCAGCCTATTGATGGTCAGTATCAGTAAAGTTTAAACTAATATCCCTCTCTGAATATAGTCCTTGATGAAATGATGCTTGATTTCTATGTGCTTAGCTTTAGAGTGGAGGATAGGATTTTTAGAAAGACATATATCAGAAGTATTATCACAGAATATAGGAATCTTACGCTCATAGATGTGATAATCCTCTAATTGACTTTTCATCCAAAGCATTAGAGTGCTACAGCCTGCAGCAGCAACATATTCTGCTTCTATAGTTGATAGTGCAATGGTGGTTTGCTTTTTGCTATACCAGGAGATCAGATTATTTCCTAGAAACTAACAGCTTCCAGATGTACTTTTACGATCTATTCTATCTCCAGCAAAATCAGCATCACAATAACCTACTAAGTTAAACTCTTTGGATTTTCTGTAACATAGTCCAACATTAGTAGTACCTTTCAGATACCTCAGAATTCTCTTGACAGCAGTCAAGTGTGATTCTCTAGGATCTGATTGGAACCTTGCACACAAACAAACACTAAATAGAATATCAGGCCTAGATGCAGTTAGGTAGAGTAGTGATCCAATCATACCTCTGTAGAGCTTCTGATCTACCTTCTTACTTACCTCTTATTTGCCTAAGATGCAAGTAGGATGCATTGGGGTTTTTGCTTCTTTACTTTCTGATAATTTGAATTTCTTCAGAAGTTCTTTGACATATTTTGCTTGATGTATGTAAGTGCCTTCAGAAGTTTGGTTTATTTGAATTCCCAGAAAGAATTTTAGCTCACCCATCATGCTCATTTCAAATTCTTCCTGCATAGACTTTGCAAATTCTCTTCCAAGAGAGATATTAGAAGTTCCAAAGATAATATCATCCACATATATTTGACAAATTAAGATATCGTTTTTGAATTATTTACGAAAGAGTGTTGTATCAACTTTCCCTCTTGTGAAACCTTTATCAAGGAGAAATGAACTAAGTTGTTCATACCAAGCTCTGGGAGCTTGTTTTAGACCATATAAAGATTTCTTTAATTTAAAAACATGTTCAGAATATATAGAATCTTCAAAACCAGGGGGTTGATGAACATACACCTCTTCTTCAATATAACCATTTAGAAATGCACTTTTAACATCCATTTGATATAGTGTAATGTTAAATTGAGCAGCATAGGCAATTAATAATCTAATTGACTCTAACCTGGCGATTGGGGCAAAGGTTTCATTATAGTCAATACTTTCTTGCTGACTATACCCTTGAGCAACCAGTCGTGCCTTGTTTCTGATGACTTCTCCTTGTTCATTCATTTTGTTTCTGAATACCCACTTTGTTCCAATAATGTTGAATCCTTCAGGTCTTGGAACTACATCCCATACATCATTTTTGGTGAATAGATTTAGTTCTTCTTGCATAGCAATAATACAATCTGTGTCTTGAAGAGCTTCATCTACTGAAGTTGGTTCAATCATAAACACTAATCCAAATAATTAATTTTCATTATTTCTTAGGAATGCTCTAGTTCAGATGGGATCATCTTTCTTGCCAAGGATGACATCTTCTAAATGATGTGTAGTTAGTCTTGGAAATCTTTTATGAGGATTCTCTTTGGATATTCTCGTGTTCTCCATGGTTGATGTGATTTCTGATGCATCTTTGTCTTCTGAATCATCAGAATTTGAGAGTTGTTTTTCTGTATCTGCAAAGTATTCAGTCTGCTTTGGCTTTTGATGACCAAGCTTATCATCAAATCTGATATTGATTAATTCTTCAACAATTAATGTTTCTGTATTATATACTCTGTAGCCTTTAGAGCGTTCAGAGTATCCTAGCAGAAAACACTTTTGAACCTTAAAATCAAACTTGTTCAGATGTTCTTTAGTATTGAGAATAAAGCAAGTACAACCACATGGATGAAAATATGAAATATTAGGTTTCTTATTCTTCCATAGTTCACAAGGAGTCTTTTCAAGAATAGGTGTTATGGACACTCTATTTTGAGTATAGCATGCAATGTTCACTGCTTCTGCCCAAAAATGCTTGGCCATATTAGCTTCATTAATCATAGTTCTAGCCATTTCTTGTAAAGTTCTGTTTTTACATTCTACAACCCCATTCTGTTGAGGTGTCTTAGGGCAGGAGAAATTGTGAGAGATTCCATTTTCTTTGAAGAACTTCTCAAAGAGATGATTCTCAAATTCTCCTCCATGATCACTTCTAACCTTAATGATTTTAGATTCTTTTTCATTTTGTATTTGATTACAAAAATTAAAGAATACAGTATGTGTTTCATCTTTATGTTTTAAGAACTTTACCCATGTCCACCTGCTGTAGTCATCTACAATGACCAATCCATATTTTTTACCTCTTATTGACGCAGTTTTCACTGGACCAAATAAATCAATATGTAGAAGTTCTAAAAGTCTGGAGGAAGAAATAACATTTTTAGATTTGAAAGAGGATTTTGAGAACTTTCCCTTCTGACATGCTTCACAAAGAGCATCTGAGTTAAACTTTAGATTGGGGAGTCCTCTTACCAAATTGAGTTTGTTGAGTTGAGATAATCTCTTCAAGCTAACATGTCCCAATCTTCTGTGCCAAACCCATTGCTCATCATTTACAGGCAGAAGATAAGTTACTTTTTGAGATTTTAGATCAGAAAGATCAATCTTATAAATGTTATTCTTTCTCTTACCAGTAAAAAGAATTGATATGTCTTTCTGACTTACAGCCTTGCAAGACTTTTGATTAAAGACTATTTCATAACCATTATCACTTAATTGACTAATAGATAACAAACTATGAGCTAATCCTTCAAACTAGTAAAACATTAGTTATATAGGGAGAGTTACCATTACAAATAGTTCATGATCCAATGATCTTTCCCTTTTGGTTCCCTCCAAATCTAACGTCTCCGCCAGATTTAAGTTCCAAGCTTTGGAACATAGACCTTCTTCCTGTCTTGTGACGCGAGCATCCAGATTCCAGGTACCATGACTGGTGTTTTAACTTCACTGCTGAGGGAATATGCAACATAGATTATTTTCTTCTTAGGTACCCATATCTTTTTGGGTCCTTTGATGTTAGTGTGCCTAAAGCTTTGTTTTAGCTTAGGTCTAGCACAATAATTTTCAGAGTAGGATGTATATTTGATATCATGAGTGTGACCATAGATACAATGTGTGTGCAGATGTTTATATTTTATTTCCATATCATCAATTGGTTTAGGTAGATATGGTTTCTTACCCTTAGGTGTTTTATAACCAATTCCAGTTCGATTATTTCTACTTACACCATAAATCATAGAGGCTATTTTGCCTCTATTTATACTTTTAACAAGAAATTTTTGAAAACTATCATCATATTCTTTCAGAATGTCAGATTTTAAAGTACTGTCTGACTTAAGGGTTTTTGTTTCCATTTCCTCTATGAGTTGTATATTGTTATCTTTAAGTTCAGTATTTTCTTGTTTAAGTTTCTTTGTTTCAGCTAGTAGTTCGATCTTTAGCCTTTTAAATCTCGCTCTTAATATATTGTGTCTTTCTAAAAGTTCTGATAAGCTTTCTTCAAGCTTTTTTCTAGTGAGTTCAGAAAATACCTCATTTGTTTCAGCTTATGAGTCTGAGTCATTTTCTGTGGTGGCCATGAATGCTATGTTGGCATGTTCATCTTCTGAGTTATATTCGTCTTCAGATGATTCAGAGTCAACCCAAGTAGCCATCATACTTTTCTTCCTTTCAAACCTTTTCTTAGGCCTTTCTTTTTGCAGTTTAGGACATTCACTTTTGAAGTGTCCTGGTTCATTGCATTCATAGAATACATTACTTCTTCTGCTTTACCTTCTGTATTATGAGGATTCTCTTTTGGATTCTGGTCTACTGAAGTTTTTGAACTTCCTTTGCTTGCTCCTCCAAAGTTGATTTACTCTTCTGGAGAGAAGAGACAGCTCATCTTCTTCCTCTGATCCGGACTAACTTGAGCATTCTTCCTTAGCCTGTAGAGCATTAGTTTCAAAAATTTTAACAAATTTAAGGGCTATAGTCTTACCTTTCTTTTGAAGCTCATTTGCGTCGAGCTCAATCTCATGACTTCTTAACGCACTGATAAGTTCTTCAAGGGATACTTCGTCAAGATTCTTTGCGACTTTGAACGCTATAACCATTAGCCCCCATCTTCTTGGTAGACTTCTGGTTATTTTCTTTACATGATCAGCTTTCGTGTATCCTTTGTTTAGAACTCTTAGACCAGCAGTCAAGGTCTGGAATCTTGAGAACATGGCTTCAATAGTCTCGTCTTCTTCCATCTTGGAGGCTCCATACTTCTGGATTAAGGCTAGAACTTTCGTTTCTTTGACTTGAGCATTGCCTCCATGAATCATCTTGAGTGACTCAAATATATCATGTGTTGTATCTCTGTTGGTGATTTTCTCATATTCTGCCTGTGAGATAGCACTTAGCAAGATAGTTCTGGCTTTGTGATGACTTTTGAATTCTTTCTTTTGTTTATCCTTCATGTTCTTCCTTGCTATTTTTGCACCTGCGTCTTCAGGATGATTGTAACCATCTACCACAATATCCCATAGGTCAGGATCTTGTCCTAGAAAGAAACTTTATGTCCTATCTTTCCAATATTCAAAATTTTCTCCATCGAACACATGAGGTTTTGTGTAGCCATTGTTTTTTAAATCATTCCCCATAGTGTTTTCCTTCTGGATCTTTTTCTGACACGGTTAAGTGTTTGCACCCAGAACTAAGCGCTCTGATGCCAATTGAAGGTTGAGAAAACACTTAGAAGGGGGGGTTGAATAAGTGATTCTTTAAAAAACTTGATGAAGGAAAAATAGACAGAACGCGGTTAATTTTATCCTGGTTCACCTTCTCAATAAGGCTACCTCCAGTCCACCCTCAACAAGGTGATCTGCCTCTCTCAACCAGGACTATAATCAGAACCTGATTACACTTGCACGATCAACTGACGTGACTCACAATACAGTGCACAAGCCAAACTGTTGGTGACTAAAAATACAGCACAAACCAACTGTTTGTGACTAAACAACTTCTAAGACTCAACTAGTCCTAGACTTCTTGAGACTTCTGACCCACCGGTCTCTCAAGGACTCAGTTACCATGTAACTTCTGATGACAATGTATAGTGTTTCTTCTAAAAATCTGTAATCATACTGTGATATTTCACTAAGATTAAGTACTAAACTGACTCGGTTTTTTACCATACCTCTCGCAGAGAGATACGCGAACTGACTCTTTTTTTATTTCTGCTTTTTTATTTCTGCTTTTATCCAACTAAGGAAAGGTTTATAAAAGAAACAGAAAAAAGACCTTTAAGAAATTCTGGGTAAGGGGGTAGGTTATACAAAGGGAAGGTGTTAGCACCCTTTGTATCCATGGTTATCCATGGGCTCTTTAATTTGCTTAGCTCACTTGTTTTCAATCACTTTTCTATTGCCTTGAAATGCTTGTATGTGGTTTTAAATACCTTTGTAAATTGACTTTGTAATGATCCTTGTGCGGATGTATACAAAGTGTTTTATCTTTCAAAATATGTTTTTGAAAAAAGAACGTTAACTTCGTAATGATCCTCGTTTGGATATATACAAAGTATTGTCTTTTTGAAAGTTTTATTTTGAAAAACAATGATATATAAGAGATTTGTTTGTTTTGATTTGAGCAAGCAAATTAGGAGGTCTACCCTAAGTTATAAGGTCTTATCCTATTTCCTTTAAAAAACTATCCTTTTACCGGATGTAAACAAAAGTTCGATTTTGCATTTGAATTTGATCTTGATTTTTGAAGAGAGTAAAAGAGGGATTACCCTAAGAGGTGCAAGTGTGATTGTGTTTTGATTCAGATATTTTATCTTTGAAGTTAGTGATCTAACGATTCAATTTTATCTTTGGCATACACGCAGTTTTATATGTGCTGGAATTTAAATGCAGAAATGTAAAATGCGGAAAGTAAATCTACGCTATTACATCGGTTTTGCGGGAAATGTAAACTACGCTATTTACATGAATTTGACAACCTATACATTTATCTAGGAATTTAAATTGCAAGAAAATAAAAGAAATATTTTTGGATTTTTTGATGGTTGATTTTAATTAGAATTAATGCGTGATTAATTTAATTAAAATGAGAAAAATATGGAAATAAAATTTAAACCTAAAAATTAAGTTTAAAATATGTTCAAAATGCTTGTTAATTAATTTTAAAGCAAAACTAATTTTTTTGGAATTATTTGAAGTTTATTTGAAATTATTAAGTTAAATAATCATATAATTATACAAATAATTTTACAAATAATTAAAACTTAAAGAGAAAATTATTCTAAATATGTACAAAATTAGCCTATAATATATAAACTATATTTAATATAAAGAGCAATTTTTTTATGATTTTTTGATTGGTTAAAATAATTAAAAAGCAAATATATAAATATATACTAATTAATTATGCAAAATATTTAAATTATGAAAAAAAATAAAATATTTTTATATCAGAAAATAAAATATTATTTTATAAACTTAAAAATATTTTTTGTGTATTTTTTGGATTTTTAGAATTATTTAAATTAATTTTGCAAAGAAATTAAAATGAAAATAGAAAATAGAAAATAAAATAATCAGGTGTGGTATTTAAATGAGGTCCATGATATGAGGGCTCATTCTGATGCGTAGGATGTGCTGAGATCATGATCCAATGGCTTAGATTGTGAGGGAACATAATATGATAGTGGGGGACATGTGCTGAATCGAAGGAGGATTCAAACTTCTGACTGGGACCCACAAGTGCACGCGTGGATGGGAGGACTCTTTGACTGGCTAATGGTAAGCAGCCACGTGAGCAGAGAGAGGATGAAGATGAGACCAGCGAATCAAAAGCGTCCACGCGTGGTCAAGGGAGTCAGCATCACTATTGATCATCTTCCTCAACGATACCTGCGGATTTTGCCACGCACTTACCTGCAAATTTACCTGCGGATTCCACCTTCGAATTTCTGGATTTTTGAAACCTACAAAAACGCATGAAAATAAAAACCACAATGGCCCAGATCTACTAAATACGACCTCCTGAATCCAATGGTGAAGTTAGTTTTCTCATTTGACCACGTTAAGTATGAAAACGAAAAGGTTGAAGCTTTGAGCTTCAACCATGGCATCCCATGACTCAGGGCTTTAAGCTCACATGTTAGACGTTAAATCTACCCCATATGATCTCAAAAAGATAGCAAAGGCATTAGATTTTGTTTAAACGTGCTTATAGTAGAGATATTAAAAGTTGATAATATGCATGAATATGTTACTTTTGTAACAAGAGTTCTATGAGCATGTAGCCATGATTATTGATCCTAACTTACTATATTAAGTTCCAGTAGATGATTAGAACAATTGGTTTGTATTGATAATGGTTGGAATATAGAAATTGAAAATTACAAAGTTTATGGAATTTTTGAGAAATTTTGTGAAGTTTCTTGCTATGCCTTGGCTATATTTTCGTGTGTCCTTCTTTGGTGAAGTATGCTGCCTAATTTACAAGCTAAGAGGTGCTTAAAATCTAAGCTAGAAGCATTGATGAGCTTTGTTGAAACTTTGATTTTTAAATATTAAAAATCTGTGAAACTTTGACTAAGTCTTGCTCTTTTACACTTCTCTTGCCTTGTACTTCCTTTTGCTGCAGAAAATTGAAGATTCTTTGATGAGTCATGCTTAGAAACAAAGCTATGCATTATCCTTCCATTTTCCTTTTTCAATTTAATCTTAAATGTGATAAAATTAAACCAAAAAATGGAACAAAAATGATGTGGGCTTTGTCTTGGTCGTGGGAGGCCCTTTACATCATGGTAAACATGTTTGTATTATGAAAACTTGGCCCCATTTGGAAAAAATACATTTTTGATCAATGTTGGTTTCATGCATTTTCCCAAAATTTAGCCAACTTCAACAAGGTGTAAATCCCTCAATTTTTGTCATATGAAGTAGTTCTTGCACTTTTTGGAAACCTCAAAGAGTGCTCTAACCAATATCTTTGGTCTCATGTCAAAATGATTTTCCATGCTCCTTGTGTGTCCTTTTGAAAAAAGTGTCTTTTTGTTGACTTTGAAATTGACCTGTAATGTCTTTGTCCATATTTTTCAAATGGTGAATCTAATGATCATGGGACCAATTGCATTTGAAATATAATTGAATTTCCTTCAAAATAAGCTTTGGTTTGAATTTTTTGGATGAAGGATGAGAGAGTTATGACCAGTCAAAGTTTAGTTGACTTTTTAGGAGAAAACCCTAATTTTGAAACTTAGGGTTTTGCTGATTTTTGATCTTTCCTTGATGAATTATGATCATCCAATGCTCAAATGATGAATCCTTTGACAAAATATGGACTTTGACAAAAAATTTCATTTTTGACTGTCTGTTGACTTTTTTGGTCAAACGGGTCGTCTGTTGACTGTTTGAGCTGCTGACTGTGCGTCTGAGGAAATTGAAGTTTGAAAATTTGTATGATGGTACTTTGAGATATATGGAGGTCCATGAAATCCATTTGAGGTCTCAAAAACTTGTTCTCCTGAAAAAAAACAAGAAACCCTAGTTAGGGACTGTTTGTGTAGGAGACAGTTAAGCGTACCTGATTTTTGTGCAGTGTTGAGTCTCTGCTAATCATGTGATATTCAGAAGACTTCTAGAACAAAAATCTTGGAATTTTGAAATGCAAAAGTTTGATTTGATTGATGGTACAAAACACGGAGAATTGCACTGTCAGTGGTTTGACTGTCAACTGACTATTTAGAGTGAAAATTCAACAGTCAAAGTTAATATTATTTTTTTGTTTTTGTTTTGTTTTTGTTTTGTTTTTTTTTTTTTGTTTTTGTGTTAATGGTGAAAATTTATTTACATGAGTGGTTAGTAAAACACAGACGTAGTAAATAAATAATAAATACTGTATGCGAGCAAAATTACCGATAATGACCCTGAAAATCATTTAATGCACAGAAAAATAAATATTTAACTGGCAGAAAACACACAAAATATTATCTGGATAATTAAGCAACAATATGACAAATAGTACGACATTTAATACTGACAGTACAAATATTACATACTATAATGAACAGTACGACGAGTAAACGGTACATTAAGAAATAAGAGATACGGCAAACTTTAAGAATGACGATTAATAACCCATGCTACAAACAGTAACATGTAGATGATTGGGAGTGTCAACATCCCAGGTCCACATTTTTCAGGGCTATGCAGACAGAAGAAAGACATGATTACCACCACGACGGTGATGATCATAAGAAAACACGTCTCTATCCGCTTTGCCATTTTTGCCGGGGGAAGAAGAGAGAATGAATATGAAGTAGAAATTTGAGAGATGAGTTAGAATTTGATGTGAGATTTTATGGAAAAAATGAGAGGTATTTATAGAATGAAAAGAAGGATAGAGACGTTGGGGAATGAAGTGATTCCGTACAAAAGGAAAATTTGAGTGGAAGTGAGATTTGAAAGAAAGTGTATGATAGTGTTGGAAAAAAGAGAGATGTATAGAATAAAGTTAGGATTTGATTTTGAAAGAAGAGATTTGAAAAGAAAGGAAAAGATTTTGAAAATAATGGAATATAGTACAAAAATTAGTGGGAAACAAATAATTTACTTGTTACCAGTACAGTCTGAATCCCCGGACTATGCGCCTGCAAAAGATTTAACTCTGTACCAATTGCGTCAGTACTATTTAGTTGTAAATAAATATCAAATAAATAGCGTGTGTGAAGTAATAAACAGTAATTGGCGTTTGCGTAAGAATAAATTCAACAGCGAGCCAAAATACCGTATAAGAAAAATTCTAAAAACCAAGTATTCATAAATCAGGATATGAAAATCCAAGATTATATGAAACTCTTAATTTTTAGATTGGAGTTTTCTTGAAAAAAGATGCGGGCAAATTTTGGGGTATAACAAAAGCCTTTGCTTTGACTAGACTTCTCTTCAGGTGTGAATTTATTTTGAGAATCATTATAATTCTTGATGTCAGATGGGATGTTCTTAACATCTAGTCTTCCTCTTCTATCCATTCTTTTCAGAATTCTATTGAATTGCTTCCTAAGTAACGTAACACATTGGTATTGGACAGTCCTTCCTCAGTATCCAGATCAATTTGAATTGTTTCATCTTCAGTATTAGACACAAAAGTTAAGCTTTTGTTCTTATTCTCAGACTTTTCACATATAGCCAATTAAAAAGTTTGAAGTGAGCCAATAAGTTCATCAACCCTCATGGTGCTGATGTCAAAAGCTTTCTTCTGACATCTTATCTCCCAAGTCACTAGAACCATTTGCAATTTCAAGAATATTCATATGATATTGCAGGATAGTCTCATCATCATTCATCTTCAGATTTTTAAATTTGGAAGTGAGCAGCTGAAGTCTAGACATATTTAATTTAGATGTGCCTTCATAAGTTGTTTTGAGGATTTCCCAAGCATCCTTGGTTACAGTACAAGTATTGATCAACCTAAAAACATTCTTGTCTACTCCATTGCATATAGCATTCAGAGCCTTGGAGTTTCTAAGAGCTGATTTATCATCCTCATCAGAACAATCTTCTTCAGATTTTAAGGATACATTCCCTTCTTTTTTTATCAGCAAGATGCTCCCATCCTTTTAAAACAGTCTTCCAAGCCATGTTGTCCATGGATTTTAGAAAAGAAACAATTATGAATTTCCACCAGTCATAATTAGAACCATCCAACAAAGGTGGTCTGTTGTTGTATCCTCCTTCTTTATCCATAGTACTTGAAAATATTCTCCCTGAAGCACATCCAATAAACAGAACATGGAGCCTTCTCTAGCCAATTGAAATTATGAAACTTACAAAATAGATGTCAAGATAGATGTCTTAACAACACACAATGTCAAGACAGATGTTATAACATTTGCTGACTGATAGCACAATTATCAAAACTGAAAAACTAAATGCATAATGAGAAATAACACAAGAAATTGTTAACCCAGTTCGGTGCAACAACACCTAATCTGAGGGCTACCAAGCCAGAAAGGAAATCCACTATTAGAAGTATACTTCAAAGTCTAACCAGTTCCAGTTTACAATGTTTCTCCTAATCACTACTCAGTGCAACTTCTATCTAGAAATCAACATCAAGATATGAGAAATTAACATCTCAGTCACAATCACCGCAGTAATAAAAATAGTCACACACCCCGAGACCAGAGGAACCAAATTAGAAAGATTACATTTTCAATTAAACACTACTTGATCTTGCTTAAAAGATTTGATCAAGAACAATACTCAACTCTTTTTCTTAAAAGCTTCAAGAGTAAGAACACACGGTCCACCTCAATGTATCATAAGATACATGAGTGACACACAAGTAGAACATACGAAAAACCTTAAAGGACTCCCAAAAACATCAATCCTTGTTTTTCACACACGGTTTCTATTTGTGAATACTTGCAAAACTAGGTTTACCAAGTCCTTATTTATAGACTCTTGCAGTATAGGCTTAGACTCTGAAATAAATCCAATCTTTTCCTTTCTAAAACAACTGCAAGATCTTCAAACAAAATAGGAACAAATCAAATAAAATAAAATCTTAGTTATCTTAAAAAAAATCTCAAAGATCCTTTTTCTAAAATCCAAAACAAATATGCATTTGTCCTAAAAACTCCTTGATTGGCTGCGCCTGTAATGAGTATCTGAATATTCCAGATTCTCATATTTTTCAATCAGATATTCAAGGATTAAAAATCCAGTCTGAACTGTCAGGATGTTCTGGTGTTGGATGTCACAACATCTGGCAGAATATCTATGAAAACACATAATAGCTGGTGAAGATGTTTCAACATCTTGCTCAACATCAGTTAAGAACCATATTTTAGCAAAATTAATGCCAAACACAAAACCATGGAACTAACATAATCTATTAGACCAAAGACCCAATCAATTAGATTAGCCAAGTTTTTCCTTCTAGCTATTTCCACAACTCTTAAGTCATCTAGCACAACTCTAAGATATTTTTGAAGATGTTTTCTCTTGATAAAATAATTTGAAAAAGGTTTTAGTGTGTGTGTGTGTGTGTGTGTGTGTGTGTGTGCTTATAGCCATATACTTTTATGAAAAATCCATTATGTTTACATTAGCTCACTCACTTACTAAATTAGGATATTTACTCATTTTCTACAAGACCTTTGTTAGACACTACCTCTTGTGTTGACACTACTTTTGGTCACTTGAGGCTTTAGATAATTTTCATTTTGTTTTCCTTTTTCGGATAGTCTAGTTTATCAAACAATAACACTTAGGTTTGCATCTTTATCCGTTTAAGCATTGAACTTGACTAATCATTTATTGTCCTTAGTTTTCATCTTCAAAAGCTTATGTATTGATTAAATGTCTATTACCTGCAAAACAATGTTCCATATCCTCCCCCTTTTTGATGATGATAACGCATCTCTCAGGGGAGGTGGTTAAAGAAATATACCCACCCCCAGAAAGTATACTTCTCCCCCTTTGTCAAAATGTAAAAGGCGGGTAAAGATGCATTACGATAAGTAAATGTGCAAAACAAGGACGTTTTAGACATTTAAAACATAAAAAACATCGCACTAGTATTATTACTGAAATTCAAGGTGAAAAAAGTAAACTAAAGTACATAAAGGGGAATTATGCAGGAATTTAAACAAATAAGTGAGTTCATAAAATTTTCTTAGGTGCCTTTTATTCTTTTGAGATTATCTTCTTCATCTCTTTAACTTCTTTTTCTATGACATATTTATCAAACTTGTTTTATGTCAATGTCATCTGCTTCATCTTCTTCTTCATCATTATCCCAATCATCTCTCACTTCTTCATATTTGATTGTCATCTTCATATTTCTGAGGCTGGTGTAATCGATTTTGTTGTTGGATGAGATTGATCTTTCCATTTGAATATAACTGATGAAGTATCTTAGAATTATTGTAATCATTTCCCTAAATGGGAGATCTATTGAGGGTTTTAGTCTACAGAGAGACATGTGCTAAAATATTCTATCTACCCAATTGGTTGATATGTTTTGAGTAAGGAGCCAAAGAGGTACAATATTTTTCTTGATAACAAAGTTGAAATTTATATTTCTTGGAAGTAAGATTCTTGTTAGAAGATAGTGGAGTATTTAGACTTTTGGTTTTAGTAATGTTGTTTTGAAGGAACACTTCTTTTATCTATGGGATTGGTTACAAGAGAGTTTAGAGCTACGATTCGTTTGAAGTTTTTGAGTTCTAATGGTTTTTCAGGTGTGTAGGATGTTCCAAGGAAGGGTATTTCAAACATTCTTCCAAATTATTCTCTATGAATTGTTATCTTCACCTTCTTTTCTAAGGATATTAGGGGTTTTACTAGAATGTCTAAGTGGGACTATGGATAATAGGTTTGAAAAGATTATATTAGGTTCTTTTGTGAAGAATACTCTTAATGAGACTTGACAGATGTGAGAGTATGTTTTGCATTCTCTCATGAAGGTTTCATCCAAAAACTATGGCTCTATGTTCTTTTTATCTAGGATTATCTTCTTTTCTTCTTCATGTCTATTTATCATTGCAACTATGATGTCATATCTTTTTATGGTGGTATTTTGTGTTTTTGAGTAGGGGATATCATGGTGACACTTATGGAAAAGAAATGACTCACAAGAATAAATTCATAGAGAATATGTGATGCAAGAGAGAAGTAGGAATGAGATGCAAGAAGGGTGAGAATGAGGTACCTATTTATAGTGTGCCTTCTGGAGGATTTGAGCGCATTGAATAAGAAATCTTTAAGTGCATATTGTGTTGTCCAAAAGTCGGATCCAAATTCGGCTTTTTTAAGTCTTCTAATGGATTAAAATTTTCCTTTAATCCATTAGATTTTTCAATCTTTTTGATTTTGACGAGATCTTCATAAATGCTGAGATTTGATTTACTTAGCGCACAAGGTGTTCTTAGATTTGATCTGAAAATACATATGTTAAGCTTTTTTAGTCGGTTAACAATATGTGCTAATCGATTAGGACCTCATATTTCAACCTTCTTGGTGCTTGTTGGGCCTTGTTCTAGATCTTTATGTACCCCATTTGTCTTTATTTGCACCTTTTGTTATGGAACACTAAAAATGCTAATTTTTATGGGGGGTTAAAAATATTTTAATTTAAAAGAGAAAATAAATAAAATAATTATTTTAAGGGGTTAATCATATTTTCCTGATCATTTCAACCTTAAAATGATTTGACCTCCTTTATCATGAATTCTTGATAAATATTTCCCTAAAAGGAATACACCATATGGTGTATCCTTCTCCATACATCATTGGATGTGAGAGTTGGTAAACCCATAAAATAGATAAGTCCATTACAGACTTATTCATTCAACTGATCATTTCATATCACCAATTTTGAGATATTCTTAAATATATTGCTTTGATCACAACGGTTGACATTATCCATCATCGTTCATCTTCGGAATCAAAGATTTCTATCATGTATACTCCTAGAGTATACTGATGTTTTGTTCATCTTCTGCAAATAATCATTTAGACTACAAGTTGCAATGCATTCCTGCAAAACACTTAAGGTTTCACCTTTGATGCCCATATCATCTTCTTAAGCCCAGGTGTATTAGTCACAGAAGATTTAAGGTGATTGATTACCTTTAGATCTTTTCAATTTAAAGCAAAAATATTTCAAGTGTCCAGTTTTCTTACATTGTGTACATTTATATACCAGATACTTCTCTTTTATGAGATCTTCATTTTCTAATTTCAAAATTGTATCTTCCTTGTTGGGTGCTCTTGAGCATATTCTATCTTCTTTGTTAGAAGACGATTCTTTCATGATTATCCCTGAGGTTGATGTTTCTCATCCTTTTCATTGTTCAGATGTTGAAGAAACTTCTTCATCTCCTTTTTCATTCTTTGAACAAAAGGATCTTTCGTCTGATGTTGGTTGTTCAATGAATAAGTATGTGCTTTCGAAGGATTGAACCAGAGTTTTATGATATGAGAAAGATGAGGATGTTGATTCTTCAGTTTGAATTTTTCCATCTTTAATTAATTGAGTCAGCCCGTTCATCTTCTCTATGATTTTTTTCTTTCTTGATTTTTCATGAAACTCACGAAGGTTCTCATCTATAGATGTAAGAGTTGGATCAACTTTTCAATTCTTAATTCTTAGATATTTATTAGTACAATAGTTTCCAACAAAGATTCCTATATTTCTAAAAATAGAAGAGCATCCAAGACTAGTATCTACGTCTTCTTTTCTTTGTGTGTTCAACTTCTCTAGTTTGGTACTCGGAGAAACTCCATATATCTTTTCTATAGTATCCCACATTTTCTTGGCGGTTTTACAATGACGACCAGAGAAAAAGTACTGCCATCTAAAGACATTATTATGAAATTATTGATTTTGAGATTTATATCTATCTTTTCTCTTTTCTTCTTGAGTCTAAAGAGAATAGAGTTTATCCACTACTTCATCATTTATTTGTTAAGAGGAGTAAATTGGACCATTTACAGTTGCTTCCCACAAATTTATGATCTAAGCTTTCAAAAAAATAAAAGTTTGAATCTAGTTTGTCAAATAAAAAGTTGTTATTTTCAAAAGGCGGTGGTGTATTTAAAAAGATCTTACGTAAGGAGTCATCTTTCTCCTGAGACGTTAGTCTTTAAACATGATTTATGCTCTAATGCCACTTGTTAGACTTGAGACGTTACATATAAGAGGGATGAACTGTGTGGTTTGGAAGAACTTAGTTTTGAAAGCTTTTGACAAGTTAATCAGATTTTAAGAAACATTTTTAAAAAGACTAAGCAACAAAAATTAAATAGAGGAAAGTAAATAGTTAAGGGAAGAAGAACACAAAGAATTATAGAGGTTCAGTCAAATCAAAAGGACCTACTCCTCTCCATAAGACTTTGTCTTGAAAGTTTTCAATAATACTTTAGAGCTTTTAGTAGGAAAGACTCACAAACTCCCTTATACAAGGAAATGATGGTTGACCTTCAACCAAATATTACAAAACGATAAATATGGGCATTTTGCGTCTTTTCCCCAATATAATGCTAAGACTGAAGTGACCAATCTTCCTTTCCAACTGTAAACTGAAGTGGTTAGTCTCCTTTTCAAGAACACGGACCTTGAAGCAGTTAGTCTTCAAGTTCTAAAATATCTGAGCTCGATTCCTCTAGTTTTAATAGGACAAACCAAACAACCTACAAAATTTTGATCGGGCTAATCTCTAATATATGAAGACTTTAATACCAAGCTAACCAAGAACCAATGAAGATTTTAACAACGACTAATCTTCAACCTAGGACTGATCACACAATCTCCAACCTAAGCTTTTATCGGGTTTAACTTCGAACCACAAACAATCTCTAATTGGAAAATATTCAACCAAGATGTATACAAAAGATTCGCTTAGTGAATTTTACAATTCTACCCTTTCCAAACTTACAGAAGCAACTTCATTCACAAAGGAACTTTTCTCGCAAAAGCATGTGACTGTAAATCTAGTTAGAGAAAGTTAAAATAAAACATGAGAGAGAGATATATGAAAGTGTCAAAATAAGATTCTGGATGGTTTGAAATGAGAAAAGGAGCCTCTATTTATAGGCAAGAGGTGTACCCAAAATGAAATTTACTATTATCAAATCGATTAGTATGTCTTTTAATCAATCAGAATTTGAAAAATAATTGTTTGTAAGTTCTTTAAAAGGAAAGAAAATATATCTAGCCGTTAACATCATTAAGGTGCTGTCTAAATTGGGGGCGTACGTTTGAACCAATCTAATCGATTAGACCAAAGATCCAATCGATTAGATAAGTTAAATTTTTCCCTCTAACTATTTCCTCAAGTCCTATGTCATTTTCCACAACTCCAAGACATTTTTGAAGATGTTTTTTCTTGATAAAAACATTTGAAAAAGATTTTAGTGTGTGTGCTTATAGCCCTATACTTTTAAGAAAAAGTCCCTCTGTTTACATAATTCATTTATTTACTAAATTGAGATCACTTAAGACTTTAGATAATTTCCATTTTGTTTGTCTTCTTCGAATAATCAAGTTTATCAAACTATAACAGTTAGGTTTGCATCTTTAACTATTTAAGCGCTAAGCTTGACTTATCATTAGTTGTCATCATCAAAAGTTGATGTTTTGATTAAAAGTCTATTACCTGCAAAATAAGAATTTAATGTCTATGCATTGAAACAATTTTCATATAGTATTATCCTCTAGTTGTCATTTGACAACAGGTGTGTTTTTTTTTTTTTAATTTTAGAATATTCACGTTAATTTCTTATGTTGTTATTGTGTTTCTTTTTATGCTTTATTTTTTTTTCAACATAATTTTTTTTATTATGTTGAAAATATAATTAAAATACTTCATAAAGTGTCACGAAACACAGTCAAAAAAAATGACATGAGAATCATTAATTGGATGGTAGTACTTGTTAGGACAGAAAAATGAAAAGATAATACTATGCAATACGAAAAGTATGTTACTCCCCAGCTTAGTGTACCATCTCGGTCAAACTGTGGCCATAAAAGTCAATACCATCCCAAGGTATGAACAAAGTCCTAAACTTGTTTATGTTTTGGTTCTTGTTTGTAATTGTAATAAGTCAACCACTCTTTTGTTGTAACCAGATGAATATCAAGTATCTGCTGGTTGTTATATGTCTCTGGATTTGGTCTATATCTTTGTCTCTTACAATTTCTGATGATGGGTTGATGAGAGTTTCTCTAAAAAGGAGAAATTTGGATTTTGACACTCTTAATTCTGCCACAGTTTTAAAGAGTGTTGATGAAAACCGTTCCCAAAAAGATGTTGTTGTGTATCTTAAGAATTACTTTGATGTACAATATTTTGGGGAAATTGGTATTGGTTCACCTCCACAGTACTTCAATGTTGTTTTTGACACTGGTAGCTCCAATCTTTGGGTTCCATCTTCCAAATGCATATTCTCAGTAAGTTACTCACTCACTGATTTGATTATTATACAATTGAACTGACTACCTATGAACCACGGACACTGGAAACACAATACCGACACTGACACGTCGATACTAGTAATTACAAGTGTCCGGTGTTGGTTTCTGACATCAACACTGAAACTGACACATTTTTTTAGTTATGTGTCTGTCAGATATACCCTATAAGTTATGTGTTTATTTGACTAATGCAGATTGCTTGCTATTTTCATTCCAAATATAGTTCAAAGATATCTACCACTTATAAAGAAATTGGTAACTTTGGTTTAAGATTGCATTTAACCTAAAAAAATATAGGCTTTCTTTTTAAAGTGTCTCTTTTGTTTGATAATATGCAGGAATACGTTGTAAAATTCCTTATGATCAAGGATACATTTATGGATTCTTCAGCCAAGACAATGTAAAAGTTGGTGATATCATAATCAAAGGTCAAGTAAGTATTCTGATTGAGTTGTATTGTAGATGCTTCTTCGGTTTCATTGATGATCCGTTGGTTTCGTCCTACAGGAATTTTCTGAGATTACACGGGAAGGAAATTTCGCACTTTTAACTCTTCCGTTTGATGGTATACTTGGACTTGGATTCCAGGATATTTCAGTAGGAAGAGTCACCCCAGTGTGGTAATTTTGTGCACATAATAATTATTTTAGTCTGTTTCATTGCTTATTGATGTTTCAAACCGACACTTCATATTGAAGGTGTGTCAGATGCCCAACACGTGGGAGTGTGAGACACTGACACATATGATTACATTCAATTATATCACTTCCTTAAATATTGTTAGTGTCAACATATCAGTGTCAATGTCGTGTCTGATGTCTGTGTATCAGTATATGCTTTTGATTCCCCAAAAGTATAACTTATTAGTTTTTTTGGTGATACAGGTATAATATGATAGAACAAGGACAAGTACTGGATAAAGTTTTCTCCTTTTGGCTAAATAAAGATCCATTGGGAGAAATTGGGGGTGAGATTGTGTTTGGTGGTATTGACAAAAGGCATTTTAAAGGTGACCACACTTACTTTCCAATTTCTCAAAAGGGTTATTGGCAGGTATTATTATGATATAGAAATTCATCAATAGGTTTTATTATCAACCATGCCACTCTTAATTTTTAGTGTCTGCACTGCAGATTGAAGTCGGAGATATTCTACTTGCAAATGATACAACAGGTTAAAGACATGTCTGATGCCCAACACGTATTGGTTCTAGACACTAGCGTGACACCAACCGAAACATTTGATTGCATTTAATCACTTTTGTTATCTAAAGTTATTACTGATGTCATATCAGTGTCTGCATATGTGTTAGTGCTGAATATCACGTGTTAATACTAGCTTCATATTAGATTCAAATTTTCACGACCATAGACTGATTAAAAATCGTGTAAATATTTACAGGTTTTTGTGATGGTGGATGTGCTGCAATAGTGGACTCAGGAACATCTTTAATTGCTGGTCCAACTGTATTATCCCAAAAATTTACTTCTATATTGATATATTGTTTTGTTACCTTTTCTACAAACCACCGTCAGATAGAGGTGTGCATGGTTGGTTATTTTCAAAAACCAAACCATAACCATTTTAAAACCATTTAAATGGTTTGGATTTATAACCATAACCACATTTTAATCAAAACTGGTTATAAAACCGGTTATAAATTTGGTTATGATTATATAACCGGTTTTTTTAAAAAATCCAGTTTTGAAAACTATTTTTTCCGAAAATATTTTCTTTCAAAAAAAAAATTAATATTTTGAGAATTACAATATTTGGATTTGGATAATAACCGGATTATAACCGAATCCAAAATAATTTAACCGGTTAATAACCATTTAATTATATCCGGATTATATGAATGGATAACCAAACCAATAATAACTAAACCGGTTAATAACCATTCAATTATATCCGGATATTTAAAAGTGGTTTAGGTTTGGTTATGGATTTAGACATCAAAACCGGATATTTTGCACACCCCTACCGTCAGAGACACGGAGACAACACTGACATGTTGATAATAGAAATAATTTTTTGAAATAGTGGAATAATTGAACGTAACCACATTTGTTCGAGTCGTGCCGCTGTCAAACATTGAACGCCCCTTCAGTTTTAGTTCCTTTCTTTGCAGGGTGTTGTGACTCAAATCAACCATGCCATTGGAACAGAAGGATATGTCAGTTTTGAGTGTAAAAGCATTGTCCATAACTACGGAGATTTGATATGGGAATCCTTGATTTCAAGAGTTTGTTCTCTTTCTCTCCATGCACTTATATTCTCAACACTAAGCTTTTACTTATCTCGGTATGTCACATGTCTGCAGTTAAATCCTGAAATATTATGCGCGAACATTGGACTCTGTTCGAATAATGGATTTCTTACATCCAAGTACAGATTTTTCATTTTGCATTATCCTGATCTTGATTGTTTTTAAGACATTCTTTTGCTCCGGTTTATCTTAACACAAGTCTAATTTTACCTCCAGCGATGTTATTGAAACAGTAGTGCACAATGAAACTCGCGATGGATCGCAAACAGCAAAGAGTCCCTTTTGTAGTTTTTGCAATATGATTGTCCTTTGGATTCAAGTTCAGATTCAGCAAAGCGACGCAAAGGAAAAGGTATTAAAACACGTGGACGAGGTAAGTGTTAGCAAAATTAAAGGATATACATTATTGGATATGCACTGTCAGTGTAAGATAAAACTGGAAAATATGATGTTGAAAACTAAGAGTTGTTTGTTTCTGTGAAAGCTATGCGAGAGGCTCCCGAATCCGGTCGGACAGTCATTTATAAACTGCAGCAGTGTCTCAGATATGCCAAACATTACATTCTCAATTGGAAGCAAATTGTTTCATCTCTCTCCACAACAGGTTTGAGTTTCAATCCATATTTGATTATAACTTCTAAGGAGAAATGCTAACGACACTTAGTGCGATTTTCAGTATATTCTTAAAGTTGATGATGATAAAGATAGTTCTCCTGTGTGCTATAGTGGATTTGTTGCTCTAGATGTGCTTTCTCCACAGGGTCCCCTCTGGTAATACTTATCATGATATTCACAATGTCTTTCTTAATGCTTCATGTTGCATGCTATTCTTTCTCTCAAGCACGGACACCAGAAACAAGACACCAACACTGTTACGTGGACACCAGTAATAATTTGAAAATTTTAATAGTTAAACGTAATCACAAATATATGATTGGATACATTTTTTTCAAAGGTATCGGTGCTACAAAGAGATTACATATTGTATGACAATAGAAAGTTTTGTATATATGTGCAGGGTTCTTGGAGACATTTTCTTGAAGGCATATCACACAGTGTTTGATTATGGTAATCTCCGGATAGGATTTGCAGAATCTGTATAGTCATTGTTGTTCACATGATTCACAGCAGTTGTGAGGTATATATGAGTTTTGACTTTTGTAATATTGTATAGTAATGTAAACAAGGTAGCAAAAGGAGGAGTCTTCAAGGGAATGTGTTTTTTTTTGTTAATATTTATGTTACTTAGTTGTTGTTGTTGTGGTCTTCACCTAGATACCAAATTCTATACAAACTTGTGTAGTATTGTACCGTATGACATCATTGCTTTTGGATGCAAAAATGTGATGGTGTTAGTAGAGTAAGATTGATTCTATTAGAATCTCTTCACATTTTTTTGGTGCTTTGTCATTTTTATAATTGGTGTAAAATTAAGTATGGAAAGGTTGAAATATTTTGATGTTTTGATTAATTATGTAGTAATCTAATCTAGAGAGACATTGGGGTTAGCGAGGGGCACACTCTTGGTCTTTTGACCTTTTCGAATTGCCTTTGTGCTAGTTCGAGTGTTTCTTTTTTGGTTCGAGCGCCTCTTGTTTAGATGCGTCGCTTGAGACTATTTTTGATGGTCATAATGCGTGATCATCCGTAGATCGTGTATATTGGATCAACATATGTTACATATAGGAAGTCATGAGATTGACCCACATCATATGGACTTCAGGGAATCAACCATCCATGCTTACGAGTGGTTACTAAATTATTGGGAGACTTAACTCATTCGATTCAAGGCTCTTAGAGGCTATAAATACATCAAAATCACGATACTGAAAGGGGGGGAGTACTAAGAAACTCACCCATACAATAACTTCTTACCTCACGCGAGTTAGCTCTCGATACTTCAACTATCTTAATGCCTCTGGCAACCCTTATCTTCTAGGGGTTGTCATGCATATTATACTTTTATCCAGTATAATTGACGTCCACCGTGGGGCACTGGTAAAATTGTCCTGGACTACGATCACTACATTCAACCAGAGTATTGTCTTTATACTCACCCCACATCATAGTGAACAAGAAGACAACTAATTTGACCAACGAAGACTCTGACATCGAGGAAAGTGTCATAGCGAAAATGTGTATTGTTATGGATGACCTTCGTTGCTAGAACAAACTTTGGAAGATAACATTCATCATATCCAACAACTCTAACAAGGGATGAATATTGTGGATGAAATAGAATCATTGGATCCTCAACCTCTGTAAAAAAAAGGGAGGAGCTCGTTCCAGAGTACTTTAAGCGGCCATCATTGGCTAGGTTAGATGGACGCATCGACCCATATAAACATGTGACCTCCATCAACACTCAGATGACCATCATCTAAGCACTTGAATCTTTAAAGTGAAAGTTTTTGTCCAACATCTTTAGGGAATAACCCTGAGATGGTATATGGGTCTCCGGAGGCTCTTTATAGCTAAATAAATATCAAGACCTGGTGAATAAACTAGTCCATCAATTTTCCGCAAATAGGCAGTGAAAGCTGACCGCCACAGTTTGTTCATATATGTGTCCGGGTCCATCAGAGTTATTAAGGGAGTATCTCGCCAGCTTCAATAGAGCGACCATAAAGGTGATCCATTCCAATTAGGAAATGTTTATAGGAGCATTTTAGAACGGGCTCAGGGAGAGACGCTTCAACCAATCCGTCACCGAAAGATCAGCGACGATGTTGGCCAATATAATGACACGAGAAGAGTGTTACATAAAGGATGAGGAGAGTAATATTGAGAAGTAGGGAAGTGACACAAATGATTTCACTCTCGGTGCAGGGATATTACAAAGGAGCCAATACACATCGCCCATGAGACACAAAGCGACATTCTAGCGAACTTGAAAGTCCATCAAAAGTTTCACTCCTGTAAATTCCCGCCCAGAGTAGATATGGCGTGAAGTCCTACACGTGCACAATATCCCCCAACCAGTGGCTCCCAAGACTAAAGTCATCGGACCTGATCCTCATTGTTGGTAGTTTTTCGGACGAACCAATAAAGGTAAAGAGTTACATAACACTAAATACTACCTTTGAAGTAAGAGAAAACGCTAGATAGATCATGTTAAGATATTCCCAAGTATGTAGGAAAGGCGAGCTGAATGATGGGGCGAAAGGGTCTCGTTTACTTTAGTCTATTTAATGTTTACATGTTTTAGGCGATTTACAATCTCGGCCATGTTTGTAACAATATTAATGTTTCCATGGGGCACTCTTTTCTGACACTATTATATCAATGCACTGTTTTTATTATGCCCTTCCTTTATTTATATCATTGTTGGGTTCCTTTATTTATATCATTGTTGGGTTGTTGCTAGTTTACTTCCAAGATCTTAAAAAGCAAAGGAGTAAGGTCAAGATCGCCTCTTAAGACTATTAAACATGTTGGATCCTACGTTGGATTGTCTCTTAAGGCTATTAATCATGTTGGATCCCTACGTGAGAGCCCTTGTCTCCTCTTAAGGCTATTAAACATGTTGGATCCTTAGGTGGGAGTCTTGGCCGCATATTGATGTTATTAAACATGTTGAATCCTTATGTGGGAGTCATTTTTCGCCTCTTAAGGCTATTAAACATGTTGGATCCCCATGTGGGAGTCCTTACATCTTCTTAAGGTTATTAAACTTGTTAGATTTCTATGTGACAGTCCTTGCCACCTTTTAAGGCTATTAAATATTTTGGATCCCTACATGTGAGTTCTTGTCGCCTCTTAAGGCTAATAAACATGCTAGATCCTTACGTGAGAGTCCTTGCTATCTCTTAAGGGTTATCAAACAAAAATGAGGAATCGAAGAAAAATAACAAAGGTCATAATATGAGGAAGCCCTTAGGGAGATGTTCAACATAACATAAAAATTCCATAGGCTAATTGTCAGGGGCGCAATTACAGAGGTATAAAAAATAATAATAAAAGGGGGTGTCTGCCGATTCGTCGTTTGTAAGGAAGACTCACAATTTCTCTCCTTGTTATTTGTTTGGTAGGAAGTTAGCCAGAAACTTCATTTTCCATGTATAAGGATGTTCGAGAGTTCAACCTATTAAAAGATATTAAGTTTATTGGATACTATCAAGAACAAATATTGGGGAGAGGATTAGGTTTTTTCTAACTTTATAACTTCTAGTGTTATCTCTCTATCCCTTAACTTTTTAATTTCTACATTTTACTTTCTACTACTTATTTTAAAAACTTTTCTAAAATAATTTCAAACTCTAAATTTGATCGTAAAAGTTTTTCAAGCTACTGTCTTTCTGAAACACACAATTCACACCCCCTCTTTTGTGTGGAGTCACATGTCCAAAACATATTAGGCACATTGTCTTTTTATCTTATACTATTATTTCTTTTCCTTTTATAACATTTGGTAAATTTTGGAGATAGAAAAAGACACATTTGTGAGAATTTGGAGAAATTCTCTCCAGGGTTCTTCTTTGAACCAAATTTGAGTTTTATCAAGAGCCTTTTACTCTTGTGGTGATTCTACATTTATCTTATCGTTCCTTTGTGGAGGGTGGCAAATTTTTTCCATTTCTTTCTTGCTCCATATTTTCTTGTTTTTGTTTCTCCTTTTCTTTGCTACTTTATTGGAGTCATATCATTTGGGGATTATATTTCACATCGGATCATGTGATGAAGGCTGATCAATGATACTTAAGACTTTCCTGAGATCTTTCAATTCCCGATAAAGCTTTGAGGGTAACTGTTATAGATCAGACAATGGCCCAATCCATCTCAATTATGCTCTACTCGACCCAAAGTGTAAAATAGTTCACACGTTAAGAGCAAGGTACAATCTCTGTTCTCAATTTTCACTATACTCGTCTTGAATTTGAATCTTGAACTAACTTGAGTTTTGGAATGCCAACAATATAGACACACTGTCCACCACTGTTAAAGAGATTGAACCCACCGTTCAAGATCACCAACACCTTTTATTTAACTACCTTCATTTCTAGTTCTTAAATGGAGTTATATAATCTATTTATGGTTTCTAAACGGAACAACCAATTTATGTTATTAGAATATTAGGCGGTGTATTTTCATAGTGTTCGATCTCAACCTAATTTTAGATATTTGGTTAGTTGTACATATCTCATATTAATTGAAATTAATTGTACATATCCATATTTAGTTATATATATATATATGAATAAATACAGAAATTATGGTTGCGACAGAATCTGCTTTCATTGAAGGGAGGTCCATTCTTGACAACGCTATGGTTGCTACAGAAATTATTCATGCGTTGAAAAGAAAGACGAGTGGTAGAATGGCTAACCTAGCGCTAAAGATTGATATTAGTAAAGCTTACGATAGAGTCGACTGGGGTTTTCTGCGAGAGATTATGGTACGCATGGGGTTTGATGAGAGATGGATTCACTGGTTGTTGATGTGTGTAACGTCAGTGCATTATTCGGTGCTTGTTAATTCGGATAGAGTCGGACCCATTTTTCTTGGAAGGGGATTGAGACAAGGCGACCCTTTATCACCTTATCTGTTTATTCTTGTCTCCGAAGGCCTTTTGCTCTCATGAAAAGAGCCGTTTCGCGCGGAGATCTTCACGGAGCCCATATATGAAGGGGGCACCTAGTGTGTCTCACTTGCTTTTTGCTGACAATTGTTTTCTATTTTGCAGGGCAAGTCTTATGGAGGTGTCTCACCTTATGGAGGTCCTAAAAATTTATGCTGAGGCGACGGGTCAAGTGATTAATCTCTCTAAATCCGAAGTTTTTTCCAGCCGTAACCTGAGCAGGCCGGCTCAAGAGGATTTAGCCAAAGTGATGGGGGTGAGAAGTGTTATAGGAACAGGGACATATTTGGGTCTACCGTCAATGATTGGTAGAAGTAAGAAGGCGGTGTTCTCTTTTATTAAGGACCGGATATGGAGAAGAATCAATTCTTGGAGTGGTAGGTCTTTATCTAAAGCGGGAAAGGAGGTTATGATTAAATCAGTGCTTCAGTCGATTCCAGCTTATATTATGAGTATCTACTTGATTCCGGATGGTGTGGTGAATGATATTGAAAAAATGCTCAATTCATTTTGGTGGGGGGGAGGTCGTAATAACAAAGGTATAAGGTGGTTGGCTTGGGAGAGAATGACTATGATGAAGAAGGAAGGAGGTCTGTGTTAGAACAAGAATTGTTCTGATCAATTATCTTAGTTTTGATGATAACAATGTATATGAATTTTGCTTAAGATAATGTGGTACTCTAATCCTATGCAATTTCCTTTTCAGGAAATATATAAAGAGTATGCACAAATCAGCGCTCAGAAGCTTTGACTCGGAAGGTTCAACATGCAACATCAGAACATGGTCTGGCAAGACATCAGAAGATGGTCAAGAAGAATCAGAAGATGCTCATCTTGCTTCTATGATATATGTTGTTTCTGGAAACAAAAGAGTGGGCATTGGCTATGAGGGTGAAACCCCATACATACTTGAACCCGTGGATGATATGAAAATAACATACAAGCCATTGTATGATCAGTTCAAGTATGGCCACTCACATGATATTAGGCACACATCACATGCTCAAAGCTTTCACATAACACACACCAAGAGGCATGTGACACAACCTAAGAAATATCATGAAACTCAAAATAAGAATTATCATGATGTTCCTCCTATTGCTTATAATGCTAAACCCAAGTTCAATCAGAACTTGAGGAAAACTAACAAGAAAGGACCCAAGAAAATGTGGGTACCTAAGGAAAATATTATTCCTATTGCAGATATCCTTGGCTGCAAAGAAGACAAAGCAAACCATGTCATGGTACCTGGACTCTGGATGCTCGCGACACATGACAGGATGAAGGTCTATGTTCCAAGACCTGGTGCTTAAACCTGGTGGAGAAGTCAAGTTTGGAGGAGATCAGAAGGGCAAGATAATTGGCTCTGGAACTATAAAGTCTGGTAACTCTCCTTCCATAACTAATGTACTTCTTGTAGAAGGATTAACACATAACTTATTGTCCATAAGTCAATTAAGTGACAATGGTTATGATATAATCTTCAATCAAAAGTCTTGCAAGGCTGTAAGTCAGAAGGATGGCTCAATCCTATTTACAGGCAAGAGGAAAAACAACATTTATAAGACAGATCTTTAAGATCTTATGAGTCAGAAGGTGACTTGTCTTATGTCTGTTTCTGAAGAGCAGTGGGTCTGGCATAGAAGATTAGGACATGCTAGTTTGAGAAAGATCTCTCAGATTAACAAACTAAATCTTGTCAGAGGACTCCCTAATCTGAAATATAAATCAGATGCTCTTTGTGAAGCATGTCAGAAGGGCAAGTTCTCCAAACCTGCATTCAAGTCTAAGAATGTTGTTTCTACCTCAAGGCCGTTAGAACTCTTGCACATTGATCTGTTTGGCCCAGTCAAAACAGCATCTGTCAGAGGAAAGAAATATGGATTGGTCATCGTAGATGATTATAGCCGCTGGACATGGGTAAAGTTCTTGAAACACAAGGATGAGTCTCATTCAGTGTTCTTTGAATTCTGCACTCAGATTCAATCTGAGAAAGAGTGCAAAATCATAAAGGTCAGAAGTGATCATGGTGGTGAATTTGAGAACAGATTCTTTGAGGAGTTCTTCAAAGAAAATGGTATTGCCCATGATTTCTCTTGTCCTAGAACTCCACAGCAAAATGGAGTTGTAGAGCGAAAGAATAGGACTCTTCAAGAAATGGCCAGAACCATGATTAATGAAACCAATATGGCTAAGCATTTCTGGGCAGAAGCAATAAACACTGCATGTTATATTCAGAATAGAATCTCTATAAGACCTATTCTAAATAAGACTCCTTATGAATTGTGGAAGAACAGAAAGCCCAACATTTCATATTTCCATCCTTTTGGATGTGTATGCTTTATTCTGAACACTAAAGATCATCTTGGTAAGTTTGATTCTAACGCACAAAAGTGTTTCCTTCTTGGATATTCTGAGCGCTCAAAAGGCTACAGAGTATACAATACTGAAACATTGATTGTTGAAGAATCAATCAATATCAGGTTTGATGATAAGCTTGGTCTTGAAAAGCCAAAGCAGTTTGAGAATTTTGCAGATTTTGATATTGATATATCAGAAGTAGTTGAACCAAGAAGCAAAGCATCAGAAGCAGAGCTTCTCAGAAGCAAAGAATCTGAAGATCAAGTTGCAGCCTCTTTGGAGAATTTAAGCATCTCTGAAGAACCAACTGTCAGAAGATCTTCCAGACTCACTTCTGCTCATTCAGAAGATGTCATTCTTGGAAAGAAGGATGATCCTATCAGAACAAGAGCATCCCTTAAGAACAATGCAGAATGTCAATTAGGTCTCGTGTCTTTGATCGAACCAACTTCTGTTGATCAAGCTCTAGAAAATCCAGACTGGATAATTGCTATGCAAGAAGAACTTAATCAGTTTACAAGGAATGATGTATGGGATCTTGTTCCTAGACCTAAAGGATTCAATATCATTGGTACAAAATGGGTCTTCAGAAACAAGCTAAGTGAGAAAGGAGAAGTGGTAAGAAACAAAGCCAGACTGGTGGCTCAGGGATATAGTCAGCAAGAAGGG
Organism: Vicia villosa; assembly: GCF_029867415.1. Classification (NCBI taxonomy): domain Eukaryota; kingdom Viridiplantae; phylum Streptophyta; class Magnoliopsida; order Fabales; family Fabaceae; genus Vicia; species Vicia villosa. The sequence goes on from NW_026706442.1 coordinate 43,292, forward strand.
ATTGACTATACTGAAACCTTTGCACCAGTGGCCAGGTTAGAATCTATTCGTCTATTAATTTCTTTTGCCACTCAACACAACATCACTCTCTATCAGATGGATGTTAAGAGTGCCTTCTTAAATGGTTATATAGATGAAGAAGTCTATGTCCACCAACCTCCTGGTTTTGAAGACTCCATGTCTCTAGATCATGTTTTCAAATTAAAGAAATAATTATACAGATTGAAACAAGCTCCCAGAGCTTGGTATGAACGCTTAAGTTCTTTCCTTCTGGAAAATGGTTTCGCTAGAGGAAAAGTGGACACTACTCTCTTTTGTAAAACCTTTAAAAAGGATATTTTAATTTGTCAAATATATGTAGATGATATTATCTTTGGAACATCTAATGCTACACTTGGAAAGGAGTTTGCTGAGTCTATGCAGGCTGAGTTTGAGATGAGCATGATGGGAGAACTCAAGTATTTCCTTGGGATACAAATCAATCAAACATCAGAAGGAACATATGTTCATCAAACAAAGTATGTGAAAGAACTTCTGAAGAAGTTTAATCTTTCTGACTGCAAAGAAGCCAAAACTCCTATGCATCCAACGTGCATCCTAGGTAAGGATGAGGTAAGTAAGAAGGTAGATCAGAAGTTGTACAGAGGTATGATTGGATCTCTTCTATATTTGACTGCTTCTAGACCTGACATACTGTTCAGTGTTTGTTTATGTGCTAGATTCCAATCAGATCCTAGAGAATCTCACTTAACTGCTGTTAAGAGAATTCTGAGGTATCTGAAAGGTACTACTAATGTTGGTTTAGTCTACAGAAAATCTAAAGAATACAACTTAGCAGGATTCTGTGATGCTGACTATGCTGGAGATAGAATTGAAAGAAAGAGTACTTCTGGAAGTTGTCAATTTCTTGGAAGTCATCTGATCTCTTGGTACAGCAAGAAGCAAGCAATCATTGCTCTATCAACAACAGAAGCAGAATATGTTGCTGCTGCTGGTTGTAGCACACAAATGCTCTGGATGAAAAGTCAACTAGAAGATTATCAGATATATGAGAGTAACATTCCTACCTTCTGTGATAATACTTCTGCTATATGTTTATCTAAAAATCCTATTCTACATTCAAAGGCTAAACATATTGAGATTAAACATCATTTCATAAGGGACTATGTTCAGAAGGGTGTTCTATCTTTAAACTTTGTGGATACAGACCATCAATGGGCTGATATCTTTACAAAACCCCTGGCTGAAGATAGATTTAAATTCATTCTGAAAAATATCAGTATGGATTTATGCCCAGAATTAGAAGATGAGAAGATCTTATGTATGGTTACCTTCTTAAATGTGCTTGGATTAGTCTTTTATAAGAAGTTCTGTTTTTAATCAATTAGAAATAGTGATTCTGTTATTACTAACGCTTCATTGTCTAAGTTGATTCAGAAGCTCTTTAAAAGTAAAACAGCTGTAACTGGCTTTCCAGATGGTAAACACGTGTTCACTATTCCTGGAAAAGCATGCGTGCAGTTGAGGTGACGCCGACCTAGGTAACTGTGCTAATCACGTCTTTTGTCATAAGTCTCTCTCCTCTTGTCACGTAACATTAAATGCCATTCATCATTTCATTATTTTTTTTATATCCCTTCAAACGTTTCATTTCCCTCTTTTATTTCTCTCTCTCTGCATTCCTTGACATCCTTGTTTGCTCTCTCTCTGTCTCTCTATTTTCTGCATTTCTTTTGCATAAACCCTAGTTTCTTCATCTTCAAACCAGCATTCACCATGAATCCGTCCTCTAGTTCCTCTCAACAAGCATTCAACAACCAACAAGACACTCCTCTGAAAACTTGCTCCATTCCTCTATCTGAAATGGAAGTTCTGTGTGAGTCTCCGGTAGACATTGATGACTTGGGTGCATATAGTTTTAAATTTGATGCTAAGGTCATGGAACAAGGATGGTCAAACTACTTGAAAAGATTGGTTGGACCAATCTATTCAGCCCTGGTCAAAGAGTTCTGGGCTCATGCAACCGTCACTTCAACCGCTATTCTCTCCTTCGTGCTAGGGCATGAAGTTGTAATAACTGAAGACTTGATAAGAAATCTGTACAACCTTGAATCAAGAAGGTGTTACTGGTCCTATTGCTGGAAGAGTTGATTCGGACCAGGTTGCGAGACAAATCTCATGTGTCACCGGGCTTGAATCTAACTATACTGGTACCTTGAAACCTTTCTATCAGGTTTGGGTTGCGATCATCATGGGATCTCTTCATCATAGAAGAAAGGCATTCTCCTCCACTGTAATCACTCCTGATCAGAAGTACACTCTCTTCTGCATTGGGAAAAGGCATGAACTCAACATTTCCAACATCCTCTTTGAAAATATGAAGTTGGCTGTTGAAGAATCAAGGGATGAAGAGCGTGTGAAGTATCCTAAAATTCAAAGGACTGCCATTCCTTTCAGCAGAATGATTTCAGATATTCTGATTGAAAATGAACTGATGGACTCTCTGAAGTCCTGTGGGTCGCCTGAATTCTTCAGAGTCACCAAAGGTGTTACCTTCAATGGTCTTGACTTGGTAAGAATGGGACTGGTCCCACAGATAGTTTATGTTCCTTCTGATTTCTCTGGTGATACTCTTAAAAGAATCCCTGTTAAAGGCTTCTCAACTTTGTTTCAAGCTGAACTGGTCAAAGCTGTTAAGTAGTATTTGGAAGCTTCTGTGAGAAACTCCTCTCCTATTGATCCTGCATGGATGCGTGGAAGAGTACTTCCTTCTCAAGCTGACCTCAAGAAGGAGGATAAGAAGAAGCGTGAAAAGAAGCTTAAGAGAAAGGCTGCTCAAGAAGCTGCTGAAAGAGAACTCAGGCAGAAGGTCACTTATGACCCTCTTAAAGTAGATTCTTTTGCAGCAAGGCGATCTGGAAATTACTCCAGGCAGGTATACATTCCACCTTCTCCTTCTGAACCTCAATCCTCCACCATCTCTCAGAATATTATTCAATCTCCATCCATTACCCAAACACTCCCTCCCATTACATCCACACCAAATAATCTGCACACACCTTCATCCACTCAAGTTCTCAATCCTACCCCCTTAACTACCATTCTTTCCTCACCCAAAAATATAGCCTCCTCATTCATCCCCTCCACAGATATTCCATCTTCCTCAACCACCTCTGTCCCACCTGTTCCATCTCACCCCTTTCCCACCAGAAAATCCAAACCTTACTGCCTTCTCTACCCAGACTACAAATTCACCTTTAACCCTCCTGAACCTGAACCATTTGTTTTCCTGGAGGAATTCAGAAGTGAAGTTACCAGTAGGCTGGATCTCTTGAAGGATGCCTTCCTCAATGAGCTGGATGATTTCTCTACTAGAAATCTTTGGAGAAGCTTTCGCCAAGATTTTCAAGTCAGAGCCATGGCTGTTCAGAAGAGACTGGTAGCTGCTGCACCTGCTTATGCTGGATATCTTCTGGAAAGGGATGATGGAAGATACTTTCATCCTATAAGGAACAGTGTCTGTCTTGAAGAAAAGCCTTTTGTGGATGAACTGGAAGAAGCAAGACTTGCTGCTGCAATGGAAGCTAATCCTTGCAGAGATATTGTGGTCTGGAGACCTCAGTATCCAGTGCTGCTTGGAGATTTCAGGTGGCTGTTTGATCTTCTGAGAGCTAATCCTTTTGCAGAAGATCCTGATTTGGTGATTCCAGAAGTTGCTGCTCCTCCAGAAGTTGAAGCTCCTTCTGCCCCAAGGAATCTTGCTTCCATTCTGCAAGCTCTTGAGAATGCAGATTCTGATCTTCCTACTCCAGTGTACGGAGATGATGTTGAGATGGAAGATGCTAAAGCTGAAGATCACTCGGTTGGAGAAATTCCTGTTGAGGAAAACCCTTCAAATGATCTCTCTCGGAAGACTGCCATGGAAGCGATGGTGATTAATGTTGATCCTCTGAACAGAAGCTGTGAGGCTTCTTCTGGTGAACCCTCTGTTCTGGCAAGAACTCTAGAGGTAGCTCAGAAGACTCAGGCTGAGATAGTTTCTCGGATGGATACGCAAGATGAAACCAATGTTGAGTTTCGTACCTTCATCCAAAATCAGAATGAGAGTAATGCAACGATTCGAGCTATGCTGGCCAAGATTATGTCTAAGCTAGGGTAGTCCTTGTGTCTTAGTAGTCTCTTGTTTTCTGCATCTGTTTTCCTCCTTCCTGCATCCTCCTTGTACTTTTCTTTTTGATAAATGAAAAGTTTATTCTGTTTTCTTTCTATTTTGTCTTTTTCTGCATCTGAATCTTTTATATTCTTTTTGATGTTATGACAAAAAGGGGGAGAAAATGTGATAAATGATCTGATTAAATCTATCAGTTGCTGGGTGAAAGTCCCCACATTTCTAACAAGAACTTGTAAGTTCTGTGTTGTTTAAAGTGTTTTGCAGGATTGAAGAATTGAAGGAAATCTTCAAAGCTCAACACAAGAAGCAAAACCATGGGAAAAGCAGTTCTGTAAAAAGAATTAGCTCATGGAAACTGAAGCAAGCTGAGTGCTATGAAGCTTCAGAATCAGAAGCAAGAAGGAAGAATGTTATGATATTCTAATGATGGAATATGCACTAACCTTTTCTCTGTCCTTATATGCTCTGATATATGTGTTTAAACTTTGCTATATATATAATCTGATGCATTCTATATGTTCTGATACATATTTTATGCTCTGTTGAATATATATGTGTTTATGCTCTAATTCATTCATGCTCTGACTTTTGTCGTATAGCTTGTTCTGTAACATTTCAGAATGTAGAAGATGCTCTGATGATGCTCTGGTACATTCAACAATGTTCTGATACAATCTAGCATGGAATGATTGAAGAAGAAATTCAAGCTCTGAAGCTGTCCTCTGGAAGCAAGAAGCAGAAGTTGTGGATATTCTGAAAATCTAAGCATGTGTGATCGTCTCAACTGAAATAGAAGATACTCAGGGAAGTTCTTTATGCAAAATTTCTTCCAGTATTTATTTCAGGGGGAGATTACTTATCTCAGGGGGAGATTGTTAATCTCAGGGGGAGACACATTCACACATTATATTTATATGTTGTTGCTATAAATGTGTAATTGTCTTTTGCTGTCTGATATTCTGATTGCAAATTCATATCATTTATATATGTTTTTGTCATCATCAAAAAGGGGGAGATTGTTAGAACAAGAATTGTTCTGATCAATTATCTTAGTTTTGATGATAACAATGTATATGAATTTTGCTTAAGATAATGTGGTACTCTAATCCTATGCAATTTCCTTTTCAGGAAATATATAAAGAGTATGCACAAATCAGCGCTCAGAAGCTTTGACTCCGAAGGTTCAACATGCAACATTAGAACATGGTCTGGCAAGACATCAGAAGATGGTCAAGCAGAATCAGAACATGGTCTATTGAAGCATCAGAAGGACTATAGTTCAGAAGCAGAAGCACTAAAGTCATGGTATCACGCTCAGAAGCATTTCAAGATCAGAAGATCAGAAGATGCTTATGCACCAAGCTGTTTGTACTCTGATGATTTTCAAACGTCGTATCTACAAAAGATCAATCAGAATCAAGTGCAAGATGGCAGGCTACGCTGACTGACAAAAGGAACGTTAGAAGCTATCAACGGCAACGTCAGTAGTCGCAGCAAAAGCAAGGCTCGAGGTAGTTGACAAAAGAGTGAAACATTAAATGCAATGCTGTACGGAATACGCAAAGCATTAAATGCTCCCAACGGTCATCTTCTCATACGCCTATAAAATGAAGTTCTGATGAGAAGCAATGTTACGAATTCTGAATACACTTGCGCAAACTTACAGAAACTCTGTCAAATTCAAAAGCTCTCAAACTTCATCTTCAACCTCACTTATTGTTGTTGTAATATTATAGTGAGATTAAGCTTTAAACTGTAAGAGAAATATCACAGTTGTGATTATAGCTTTTAAGAAGCATTGTAATACTCTTAGAATTTGTTTACATTAAGTTTTAAAGGACTAGAGTGATCAGTTGATCAGAAGACTCTAGAAAAAATTCTTAGAGGATTTCTAAGCAGGTTGTTCCTAGAGTGATCAAGTTGTGATCAGAAGACTCTAGAAGACTTAGCAGTGTCTAAGTGGAAAACCATTGTAATCTTGAGTGATTAATGGATTAAATCCTCAGTTGAGGTAAATCACCTGATAAGGGTGGACTGGAGTAGTTTAGTTAACAACGAACCAGGATAAAAATAATTGTGCAAAATTGTTTTTATCTTACAAGTTTTGAAAATACACTTATTCAAACCCCCCCTTTCTAAGTGTTTTTCTATCCTTCAGTCTGGGATTTAGGGATTTCAAAGCTTTCAATATGGCTATGGTGGCAAAACAAGGCTGGAATTTTTTGACGAAACCCAATTCTCTTGTATCTATACTCTTCAAAGCAAGGTACTTTCCTCACTCATCTTATCTGGATTCAAAAGTTGGCAACAATCCGAGCTTTGTTTGGCGTAATTTGTGGAAAGCTAGGGAGGTGTTAAAGGTGAAGAGTAGGTGGAGTATAGGGGATGGTAATAGTATAAAGGTTATGCACGATCCATGGCTTCGTGAGAAAGGGAGTCGGTGGGTTAGAGGGCCACAAAATCAAGAAGTGCATGAACTCTATGTTAAGGATCTCTTTCTCCCTAACGTAAAGCAATGGGATGTGGGGATGGTGAATAATCTTTTTGATCATGTGGGGGCTGAATCTATTCTTAAAGTATCTTTGGTGGAGGAGGTCACGGAGGATAGGTTGGTTTGGAAAGAGGAGCAAAATGGTGAATATAGTGTGAAATCGGGTTATAGAATTTGGAGGGAGATACAAAGTATTACTCGGTATCTTGGGGTGGAGGGTAATTGGAAGAACTTGTGGAGCATATCTTCTCCTTCTAGAGCGAAACACCTTTTATGGCGAATTTGTAGAGGTTGCCTTCCTACTCGTACAAAATTGCAACAACACCATGTACTTTGTCTTTGGTGTGAATTAGAGGAAGAGGATGAGTGGCATATCTTTTTTGGTTGTATTTCTACGGTTCAAAGTTGGCGGGCAACAGGTTTGTCTTCTTTAATTGACACCCGTTTACATTCTTTTCATGATGCTAAGTCAATTATTTTTGACGTCTGTTGTCGTGAGGACCGTAGGGATGCGGGTAGATTTGCGGTCTTACTGGAGGTTCTTTGGAGAAGTCGGAATAATGTGGTGTGGCAAGATAGTCGTGAAGATGCAATAAGAATTGGGTTACAATCCTATCATAATTGGTATGATTGGTTTCAAGCCAAAGAGGAGTCTGTGGTGTGCGATAATAATAATAATTCGGTTGTTTGGATTCCACCTATGGTTAATCGGGTGAAATGCAATGTTGATGCAGGTTTTAATCACGCTCGTGGATCTACTTGTAATACGGTGAACTGACTTTTATATCAAAAAATGTACGGTTAAGCATGAGTCGCCACCGACTTTTATTTTATCCAAATGTTAGAAAGGCTAAAAGAATAGAAAAAAACCTTTTTAAAGAAAACGGGTTCGGGGGGTAATTATGCAAAGGGAAGGTGTAAGGAACCCTTTGCATCCATGGTTTTCCATGGGCTCTTAATTGCTTTGCTCTTTGTTTTCAAAAAAGTAGAAGAAAAAGAATATGGACTTTAGCTCGTAAATGAGCGTAGCCATTTTTGAAGAATTATGAGAAAGAATATAAAAAATGTTTTAGAGCAAGGCAAAGCAATTAGGGGCATTTTTGAAGAATTATGAGAAAGAATATAAAAAATGTTTTAGAGCAAGGCAAAGCAATTAGGGGCAATTACCTTATAGTTTTGAAAAAGAGGTTCTTTTAGCCTTTCAGGGTGAAAGGGTCTATCCTTGCCATAAGAGGGCAGGAAGCCTTTCATTTGGAGGTTGAAGGGTCATCACATTGTCGTTCGCCACAAGACTGACCCATGCCATAGAGAGGCAGGTAGTCTAAGGGATGGACTAGAATAGCCTTTTTCGTAGGCAACCAGAGGATACCTCAGCCTTTTTCGTAGGCAGCTTCTGAGGGTCGAGGTCATATCAGTGTATCGAAGGCATCATCATTAGGGACTTATGACCTTTATTTGTATCGAGGCAACATGGCTAAGGTATCCTCGTATTCGAGGGACATGGCTATTCTGCAAAAAACACAAGGCAACAAGCAACAGACAACAGAGAGGTTACTCCAAAAGTGTGCGTGGGTGCAACAATCATGTGATTAAATTCAGAAAATTATCTTATAATTAATTATCTAAATTGATTTAAGGCTTGCACTCCCTAGGATTACTAACCACGCAATAGCATAAACAATTATGGGGAAGGGAAATTGAAACCAGCGGAGGAGAGGGGAATTGAAACCAACGGGATATAATTAAAAGCAGAAAATATAATAGTTTAGGGTTTAGGGTAACCGATACTCGTAGCTCTGGCAATTGATAAACCCTGAAGATTGGAAAAGAAAGAATAAACAAAAGAAGGGGTGACTGCATTATCGGTTCGGAGGCAAACGAAATTAACCCTGAAAAATAAAAGATAAAGAAATTAAAAAATAAATACATAAACAATAGATACTTAGCTTCGAATTTGATCTGACATGGTTGACACTCGGAGGAAGTCTCGGGGTAACCCTGAAAGAGGCACAAAGCAAGGCAGAAAAGTGAATGTAGGCACAGTTCAAGAAGGGTTAAAGGGATAAACCCTAATTAAAAGGAAACAAAATAGACTTTAAACTAAATTAAATACTTAGCTTTGTGAAGGGCGTGGCGCGCACTCGGAACGTATTTGAAAAGCAACCCTGAAAAGGCACAGAAAATAAAATACTTTTAGTGTAGGGAATGATCCATGAAAAAAAACCTAATTAGGGCATAAATTGAATAAGAAAAAGGAAATAATTTAATTAATTATTAGTCTCGCGACCTAATTAATTAAATCGGGACGAGAAAATAAAGTCGGGCATAACAGGTATCTTTTAGGAATTTTTGGAATAAAACAAGATAACTATGAATTATTGAAATAAATACATAATTAAACATATAATTAAAATAAGAAAAGGAAATAAATATAATTACATAAATATATAATTAAAATAAATATATAAATATTTAATATATAATTAAGAAAATAAAATTATTATAAATAATATGACTATAATAAAAGAAAAAAAGATATATATGAAATTAATAAGTAAATAAATAAATAAATAAATAAATAATTTATTTATATAAAAAAAAGTTTTTATAAATAAACAAATAAATAATTTATTATTACTAAGAAAAGGAAAATATTTAAATTGATATATATATATATATATATATATATATATATATACATATATATATATATATACATATATATATATATATATATATATATATATATATATATATATATATATATATATATATATATATATATATATATATATATATATATATATATATAATGAAATTATGTTATATAATTAAAAATAAAAAAAATTGGAAAATTCTTAGCTTGCGATCAGGTGTGATTGCGTGCGCGCGTCTATGGTGCACCTGCAGATCTGGATCGTTGGGCAGAGAGACGGCTGGATCTGACGGCAGCGATGAGAGGCACATGTTCCATGCGTGTGGGCACGTATACACAGGATCCACCTAAACAAAGAATAAACGCGCGCCAAAAAAAGGATTCAAACGGACCAATTAGACGACGACACCTCGTCGTCTTCTTCACCTAAAACCTGTATCCAGCTTTTTACACCGCTTGCTACAGGTTAGCTGTAAAAAGTTGCACTTTTTACACCTGCAAATAACGAATAGGTGCAAACGGCTACAAAAATTTGGCGCGATGGTGCCATTGTTATCGTCCAGAGGTCACGAGTTCCATGGTCTATACAATTTGTCCTAATTTTTTGTTAATTAGAAAGCCCTAATTCAAGGTCCATAAACCCTAACATGGCGAATTCTCAAACATGTACACAATAAGCCAATTAATCATCCAGAAACCATCCACACAGTACCACAATCATAAATATGCAATCAAAATTGATTAAAGATGTATGAATTATGCAAATCGAGCAAAAGTTAGTGATGACAAACTGTGGCTATTAGAGGCGTGTTCTGGGCTTGTTGATCGGAGGTGAAGACCTGGATAGCTTCCAAATACCTTCAGGGATGTATTGGGATCAACGAGACACTTTGAATTTGCCTCAAACTCGGATTTCAACTTTGAAATTTTCTTGGAATTTTAGACTCGGCTCTAGGGTTCTTCTTGCAAAATTTTCGTGAATCCTTGCCTCTAGATGGTTTGTCTACTTATAGAGGTTGATTAGGGTTGAATAATCTTGAAGAAAATACAATCAAATCTTTGTTTGAATTTTTGGGAAAATATGGAGAAATATGTTTCTAAATATGGCTTAATTGATTCAATTTTCTCACAATCTTCAAATGCACGAAATTATATTGGATATGGGGTTTAAATGATGATTGAAATTAGTTATGAATGAATCTCCAATCATATTTTTGATTTTTCTTTGAATATTTGATTTAATTGTATTTTTAATGAAATAAAAATTCAATAAAAAATCAAATAATTGTCAATAATTCGTGGTATTGGGTTTTCAGATCTTGGATAACTTGTGGATCAAGCTTGAACCAAAATAACTTGGGCCCATTTGTAAAAATCTTCCAATTCTTTCACATTTTTCCCTCCAAAATAGTCCAACTTTAACAAGACCTATCTCTCTCAATTTTTAAGGTATGGAAGTGTTCTAGGACTTTTTAGAAACCTTAGAGAGTCCTCTAACCAGTGTCTTTGGTCTCATGTCAAAATTATTTTCCATGCTCATTTTATGTCCTTTTGAAAAAAATGACTTTTTGTTGACTTTTGAAAAGGACCTATAATGTTTTGGTCCATATCTCTCAAATGAAGAATTTTTAGACTTGGCATGTGAGACACAATTTTGTAGAGAATAAAATTTCCTTTAAAATGAGCTTTGGATGGAAAATTTCTGATGTTCCATGTGAGAGTTATGTCTGGTCAAAGTTCAGTTGACTTTTCCTATACAAAACCCTAATTTAGAAACTTTTTGAATTATATATTTTTGATCTTTCCTTGATGAACCATGATCAATTCTTGATAAAATGGTGAATGATACTTCAATATGAGGATCTTGACAAAAAATCAGGAGTTTTGACTTTACTTTGACCACAGTTGACTTTTGGGTCAAGATAGTCGACTGTTGACTTTCTGAACTTTTGAGTGACCAGAACTTTGAGGTAGGCCTTGATACTTGTCATAGAGGTAATGTGGGATATATTGAGACATACGAGATGTCTTGGAGCCATTGATTCACTGATTTTCCTTTGAATGAGCCAAACCCTAGTTTTAGAGCCTTGTATAGGAGTCTTGGAGCTTTGCATCTTGATTTGAATTGGAATGGAAAAAAAAAAGCATAGGCAAATTTTGGGGTATGACACTACTAATAGAGGATGGTGCTTTAGGGATCATTTGGGAAGATTCATCAGTGCAGGTGCTTCGTGGGATGTGGGTTTCTTGTCCGTTTTTGAAGCCGAAGCCATTGCGTTAAAGGAAGCTATCCAACATGCTATCTCTTCCCAAATTTCTCATGTGAACTTTGAAAGTGATTTCCAAGTTATTGTTAATGCTATCCATACTAAGCATGTCGGTTCCTCGGAATTTAGTTTTATCATTAAGTTTATTCGAAATTTGTTATGTTCTTTTCCGAACTTTGAGGTAAAGTTCATTAAGCGCCAAGCGAATTCGGTTGCCCATACGTTAGCTAAGGCGGCCAATTCTTGGTTAGGCGTAGGGTCTTTAGTATGATACCTTCTTGTATTGAACGATGTTTGATAAATGAAATGTGTTGAGTTTGTTTCTGTAAAAAAAAATAAATAAATACAATATAAGGCAATTTATTTTGTCCAATTAATCTCTTTATGTTAGCAAATCAATTCTTAGTCTAAGATTTTATGGTTGAAGAATGCATTAAGAATGCAAAAATCAATAAGGAAAATTTCGATGATGGCGGCATGCACAAGAATGGGAGATTTTCAATGGAGGGAGGATAAGAAAAAAATACCCCTACCGACAACATACCTTCAAATGAGAACCTTGGAAGTGTGTGACACAATTGAAAGATGAAAACTACAATGAATGAGTGTGTTTCACTCAAAACTTTGTTTAAAGCTATAGGAAATTTGGATTTGTAGATTGAACAATCCATAAACCAAAAAATGGTTGTTGGGTCTTTGGGATCGAATCATCCTTTTCCACCATGTCACACATGGAGGTGGAATCGAATTTGTAGATCAACATCAATGAAAGAGTTTTTATGGTGAACAACTTGTGGGTCCAACAATTGAAGTCAGAAATTGCAGATTGCAAGCATAAGGGGTCAATTATTTTAAATTGGTATGTCAATATCAAGATCCTAATAATATGTTTTAATGTTTTGACGCATTTGATTTTAGCATATTCTCAATCCTTCACAATTGTCCCTCATTCTCTCATAGGTTGAAATTGCTTTTCATTCCTTAAAATGAACATTTGATGAAAGTTAACACAAGATGATTGGAATCAAGAAGCTTGTGATTTAAATTAAAAAACTCATGAAGGTATGATTTGAATCATGAAAATTCCTGACTTGAATCATGAGCAATCTTGAAAACTAAAAATTAGATATTGGATACGTGAATTGAATTATGCCCTCGTTTGAATCGAATCATGAGGCAACTTAACTTGAGTCATGATATGGTTTGACTCAAATCATGAACAAAACTTCCAATTTTGTTTTTCCTAATAGATTTGTGACTCGAATCATGCTTTGGCTTGAATCGAATAAAACAAGAAAAATTCTAAGTTTTCTCATCTTTGATACAAATCACTTTCTCACTAAATTCAATTGATTTTTTTTAACTACAGTCAAAGTGTTGTTTTTACATCAAATTTGTATCCCATCTGTAGCACATAAAAAACTAGTTTTTTTTTAGTGGGATAAATGTAAAGCTACTATGATTCAATCATAACAATGTAGTAATGTACACAAACTACACAATATGTGAAAAGAATAAAACAATACAACCATATTAAATTATACACAAACCACATCTACATGTGTGAAAGAGAAAAATGATACAATCTGAAAATATACACAAACTACTGAATATTTATTCCAAACAGAACCAATGCACAAAACAATAACACAGCATCAATATAAATATCAGAGAAACATTAAATCAGACTCAAACATATATAAATACATAATATTGCAGCTCTTTGATGAATAAAACTAACATAACATAAGACAGATCCTTAAAATGAAATTATGAATAAAACATGAATTTAGTCATTAAACTTATCACTCTGTCTTATAAAATCTGAAAAAAATATGTGTAATCATTCAAAAGCCCATTGATTTTCGCGGCGAACTTCTTCCTCTTCCTCTTTTGTGAAGTCATTCACAATATTAAACATTTTGCGAACCTCCTCAACAGTCTTACCAACCATCATGTCCGCGGTAGCTTGGGTTGTAAGATCTCTTGATGTCCAAATAGTTTGCCGCCAATATGAGTTCAAAGAGTGTGACTTGATCAACCTTTACGAACTCGGCATCCCAAGCCTTGAGACCATCATCACCAGCAGGTTTTTCTTCAGAATTCGCAGCCTCGATATGCTTCTTGCAGTACTCAATTACTTTTGCCAAAATCTGGCTGGTTACATTTAGAAGAGGAATTCCAGTGTCATCGGCGCAATTATCTTCAATCATATGCTTGATCGTTTGTGATTCCAACGCTACTGGTTCGTCGACTTCAAAAATATCACCATCTCGACTCTTGAGATTGATCTCTTTGTTGTTGATGCCATGATTGAACTTTGATTGTTGAATAGTATTCAGAAACCCTAACAGCTTGACAGTATTTATATTGCAACTAGGGTTGGACTCCAGCGTATCCAACAAGTTTAATTTATTGTTTTTTTTTCTTTGTTTAGAGATTTGATTTGAATTTGAATCAAACAGATTTGTTACCTTTTAATTAAAAATATATAAAAGATTTGTTATCCATATAAAAGCGTATAGAATGGATATTGGTTTTTAACTTTTTTTCTGTTACATAGTACTCCTTATGTAAAAATATATAAATAAATTTGATTTTTTTTATAAACTATAAGTAGAAAAAACTAGTTTTTATTTTATTCGATTATTGTTTTAAAAAATACATCTTTCTCAAGTAAAATTAAATACAAATTAGATTTCATTTATTATCTCTCATTTGTTTCATAACTAATTATATTGTTTTTAACTAAACAATTGGGCTCGAGTGCTAAACGAGCTCCTGCTAAGGACGAAGGTTCGGGAAATACTGAATTTGATTTCTTATTGAAACAATACTTGGTCAGTGTCATGACCTCTCGGCATGAACTCTGGATTATTAGGGCCCCATTCCCCTAACAACCAGAGCGAATAAAGCAAAAAAAAAATTATATTGTTTTGGATTTTGTCAAGAAATTTATTATAAGTAAAACTCAATAATACATACATTAAATTAATTATGATATTATTCTTTTTTTAATAAGTATAATTCAACCCTACAAACTCGACTAGTAGTGTGAGGATTGCCCCCACTTATAAGCACATGTTTAAGCCATATATTGTCCGATGTGAGACTCTTAACATACCCTCTCATGCCCAGGACTAGACAATTGGAGAGTGAGAATAAATGGTGGGTGGCCCGATAGTGGAAACCATAATAGGTGGCCAATCGAATCTTAAACGAGGTTCTTGATACGGAATTGATGTGCGGAAGAGCGACTTTAGATGTGGTTGGGGAAGTAGAGGACACATGTTGGAGAAGTTGAATGATTTGATTATATTGATCCTGGATGGTAGCGAGAGAGCTTGTGGAAGCCTCTGAAGATGTATCAGGCGTGTCAATGGGAGTAGAAGCAGCAGCATTATTGATGGTGACTTTAGAGCTTTTGTAATTGTAGCCGGGAGGATATCCATGCCTCATAAAATAAGTATTCACTATGTGATTATTGCGGCCGCAGTGAGTGCATATACGTTGAGAAGACCCACGACCCTGGAAAGAGCACTACAACATTTTTGGCCTACGGCCACGCTAAATTTTTCCACAACTCAAAAATTGTGGCCATATACAAGCTTTAGCTAGGGTTTTCAAATAGTAGACATATGTTTTAAAAAATTGAATCCGGAGTGTGAAAGTGTGGCCTTTTCTTCATTTGCCACGTCTAACAAACTGTAGATATTTTAAACCGCAAATGAAAACCGTGGCATTATAATTTTCACTTCAAACTGTGGCCCAAACTCAAAAAATTACACCCCGCCAAAACTTCCCTCTTTTTTTTTTAAGTTTCCCTCTCCTTAATTATTTTGTTCTAATTTATTTTAAATTAAAAAAAAACAACAAAAATGTTAATACAATAGGTACCTCATTCTAACCTAATTATCTCCTAAAACCAAAACCACCTCCACCCAAAACCCCTCAGATTCTCTTCATCCCCAAAAATCTCTGCCACAATCTCCGTCAGCGACAAGCTCCCCGAATCCACCTTCTCTTTCCTCGACCCCGCAGGCAACGTCAAAACCATAACTGTTTCCGACCTCACAAAAGGAAAAAAGGCCGTCCTCTTCGCCGTCCCGGGCGCCTTCATTCCCACCTGCTCCCAGAAACACGTTCCCGGATTCGTGGAGAAATCAGTCGAGCTAAAAGTGAAAGGCGTCGAAACCATCGCGTGTATGTGAACAATGCTTTCGTGATGAAAGCATGGAAGAAGCATTTGAAGGTGAACAATGAAGTGCTTCTTTTGTCCGACGGGAATGGCGATTTCACGAAGGCGATTGGGGTAGAGCTTAAGTTGAGTGATAAGTCTGTTGGATTGGGGGTTAGGTCAAGACGTTACGCTTTGTTGGCGGAAGATAGGGTTGCTAAGCTTTCAATTTGGAGGAAGGCGGTGCTTTTACTTTCAGTGGTGTTGATGATATCCTTGAAGTTCTCTGAAATTTTGGGGTTGTAACGTGAGTTTTTTTGTTTCTTCAATCAGTTTAGGTTGATGCACTTTGAACTATTTATTGGATTTGGATATTTGTTTTTTTCGTGTAAATTTTTGGTTGAAAGATTAGGTTTTTTTTTGTATTAAGAGTATGCGCATAATTTTTACTGTTATATGTTATCAAACTTTCTGTATGCGGCTTTTGTGTAGATACAATTGGTTTTTTTCTTGTTGGTTTATACAGAGGTGATGTTGATAAATTTTCTAGGATTCTTTGAGTCGTGTTTGTAATCACTAATTTCTTGTTTTCTTGTTGTGTTAATCATTATTATTGTGCCTCTATTGGGGCGTATCATTATGGTCTATCGCTGCGATTGTTTTTATGTTGTGTCAATTTCTTGTTGCTTGTTCTATAATCAATGGGCAATACTTTGTTTGTGCAAGTTGTCTAAGGCAAGTTTCAGTTTTTGATCATTGAGGATGGTGATGGTATTGGCCCTGAGGGATATGCACATGTTAGTTGCAAAAAGAGCAAGCTTCTCAAATGAGTTTTTACTGCTTTGTTATGAAGCACATGAGTTAGTTCCACATGATAGGGTGTACATCCTTCAAAAAAATACATAAGTAGATTGCACTCTAGAAGGACTGTGTTTGGCTTCATTTGAAAGTGGGACAGTGGAATACACTTTGATTGGTCTATTTACTTATGAAGCTGTTGTTAGTTACCAAATTGTGTTAATATCTTGAGTAATTTTTGGTAACTTTCAAGTCTTTTTGTGGTTAATAGTAGTATTTTATTATCATTTGGTATATATATTCTTATATTTATATTAGTGTCGAATAGTTCTTATCTTTGCAATTTGTGTTGGATTTTATTGTTTTTGCTAGATAAATGGAAGCTTGGACCATGGAAAAATGTATTGAAGATGTTCCAAGACCAAAAGCTAAGGATTGATGGAAAAAGGTACCGCGCTAAGCACGGTACAGGCGTGCTAAGCGCGGTTTTGAAGAAAAGAGGGAAGTCTGGAAGAAACTTCCGCGCTAAGCCCGGTCTGGAGCCCGATTAGCGCGGTTGGGCGGTTTAGCTATTTTGGGATAGCGCGCTTAGCCGGCTTCACCGTGCTAAGCGCGGTCTGCGCAATTCTGTTTTCTTGTTTAAGGGCCAGAAGTGATATTTGGAGAGAGTGACATAATCTTAAGACCTAAAAGAGCATATTCTACTGTAGCAAGTGAAGAATTGGATAATCGAAGCCCTGATCGTCGATTAATCGCCGTAGATGCTTGTTTATCTTCATCCTTACCTTCTTGAGCAAGCTACCATTTTCATGGATAGCTAAATCTCTTTTGTATCAAGATAAGATGTAATCTTCCTAGCCTTTTGTATGTTTTCTTGTGAATATATTATGTATGAACAAGTTATGATCAATTAAGATGGTTTAGTTTGTTTATTAAAGCTTTTCTATGGTATAAGTGTTTGAGACATCAATGTTTGTATCTAGACTTAACTTTATCATCTATCAAACTATAAGTTGCAGACATGGATTTAGCGTTTGATGTTTACTTAGTATCGGTTTTAAAACGTTATTTATATTGTTTAAACGGTGGAGAAATCGTCGGTTAAACAATACGGTAGATCCAGCTATATCGTTGCGGACACGGACGATATAGACGTCGATACGTAATTATATTGATCGTTAACAAGTTCATATACATATATTTATAGGAAGACATACAAGTTTAGGTCGATGAAATCGAATCTTGATACATTTTCTTTAACTTAGAACTTTCATTAATTTACTCTTTGCTACTAAAGTTGTTGAATGATCTTTTGCAAACCCAGAACTAAAGAAACATTAACTCAAGACAAAATAGGCTATAGAACGGCGGTGATATCACAATAATCCCTGTGGATACGATATAAACGAAAAGTACATCACAATACTCTTTCAACAAAATGGCGCCGTTGTCGGGGATTGTTGTTTAGATATTGCAAGCATTGCAATAGTTTGTTTTGTATTGAGTCTTATAATTAATCTCTTAATTCTAAATTTATATTCCTTGTGTTTTTTAATTTGCTTGGTTAGTTTTTCAGATTACAGTTTATGCGAGGACGTGTACCTGCAGATCAACTCCTTTTTGATCCTGAGATTGAGAGGACTGCTCATAGAGAGAATAGCAAAACTCGTAGGAGGAGACAACTAGCTAGGGAAAGAAGACAACAACAAGAAGCATCTTCTTCTTCAACTCCAGTTGAACACTTAGTTGAGGAAGAAATGGATGCGGATCCTAATGTTCCAGCTCGAGGGCCTTGTGCTAATAGCCCTCGTCTGAATGCACAATTTGCTCGTGATCAAGCCAATGGAAGAAACTCCGAAATGAAAACGGGGTTACTTCAATTATTATACCAAAATCCGTTCACAAGGGCAGATCACGAGGATCCGTTTACTCATCTAACAAAGTTCTACGAGATCGCCGGAACAATTGGTGCTCCGGAAGCCGAAGAAGAACAGGTGTTCAGGAGACTTTTTCCTCATTCCTTAATTGTAAAAGCTAAGGAATGGTACCTTGATCAACCAAATAATGTCATGACAAATTGGAACGATTTAGAAGAGAAATTTATGGATCGGTTCTTTCCTCACAATAGGTTCATGGAAGCGAAAACTTCTACTGCGGTGTTCTCTCAAGGTCCGAATGAATCTCTCAATGAAGCATGGGAGAGGTTCAAGTCCATGGTTAGAAAATGCAAAGGTCATGGGTTTGATGAATTGTCTCAAATCCATATCTTTAGAAATGGACTCCAACCTCAACCAAAAACTCTTTTAGATGCTACCGCGGGTGGTTCGTTGATGTCAAAAACTGTTGCAGAAGCGATTGCTATCATTGATAGAATGGCTTTGAATGAACATCAAGGGCAACACAACCGTAGTGCATTGCAAAGAAAGCCGGGAGTTCTTGAATTGAATACTAGTGATGCAATACTTGCTCAAAACAAGTTATTGACACAACAAGTAGAATTGCTCACTTAACAAATGTCAAAACTACCTCAACAAATCAAAGATATAAATGGGATCCCTTCTAAAAATCAACAGGTGATGTGTTGTGAATTGTGTAGGGGTGACCATCAAACTGGTTTTTGTCCTCCACCGGGTGAAGAGGTGAATTATGTGTCAAATCCTAATCAAGGTTATGGTGGGAGACAACAACAACTTTACAACAATAACCAAGGTTACCAACAAAGAGGTAATCAAGGTTATCAACAAGGATGGAGGCCGGATGCGGGTCCATCGAATCGTCCAAGTCCTTATCAAGGTGGTTACAACCAACAACTTCAACAACCTCAACAAACAAAGCTTTCAATAGAGAATACTCTTAGCCAATTCATGCAATTGCAAATTGCAAGCCAAAAGAGTACGGATGCCGCCCTAAAGAACCTTGAAACTCAAGTCGGGCAATTGTCAAAGAAACTTGCCGATCAAAATAAAGGTCCTTTTCCGGCTACTACACAAGAAAATCCTCGTGAGCATTGTAAGTCAATTCTAACTCGTAGTGGTAGAAATATTGATATGGGTGTAGGAGAAATAGTAGAGGAAGAAATTGTAGAAGTTGAAAAAGATAGGGAAATTGAAGTAGAAAAAATGTTGAGGGTGATTTAGTTGAAAATGAGAAAGAGAAAGAACTAGTGGAAAAAGAAACTCTTGATAAAGTAGTAGAAAAAGAGAGAAAAAAATTGAGTGTGAGTGAAAAGGGGAAGATGAAAGAAAACTCAATTCATGTGAAGAAACTACCTTATCCTCCCGGTCCGTCAAAGAAAGAGGATGCGAAGCACTATGCTTGGTTCTTGGACATCTTTAGCAAGTTGCAAATCAATGTTCCTTTTTCCGAGGCATTAGAGCAAATGCCGATGTACTCTAAATTTATCAAAGACATCATCACTAAGAAGAGAAGATTCTTGGATCCGGAGGTAGTAACGGTGAGCTCTTGTTGTAATGCGTTAATTTAACGCACTACACCGATTAAATCAAATGATCCTGGACGGGTAACCTTGCCGGTGTCTATTGGAAATGTTCACTTAGGCAAAGGTTTGGTGGATACCGGTTCTAGCATTAAATTGATCCCATTGTCTATGGTGAGAAGGTTAGGAATTAATGACTTGAAGCCGACTAGAATGATGCTATCATTAGCAGATAAGTCCACAGCTCATCCTCATAGAGTTGCGGAAGACTTGCTTGTCAAGTTTGACAAATTTTGGTTTCCTGTTGATTTTGTCGTCATAGACATGGAAGAAGATCCTGATATACCTTTGATCTTAGGAAGGCCTTTTATGAAGACGGCCCGAATGATGATAGATATTGATGATGGCTTAATGAAATTAAGGTACCAAGATGAAGAATTATGTCTTGACCTCTTTGAAGCCATCAAGCATCTGAGTGATGATGACGATTGCTTTAGAATCGATGCTACAGAAAAAGCTATAATGAAAGTGGAGAATCAAATTCACTTGTCGAATCCTCTTGAGAAAACTTTAATGGAAGCTCTCGAAGTGCTCACCAAAGATCAAGAGAAAGAAATTGAAGATTGCTTGAGAAATCTAGAGGCTTGTGATGAGATGAATCCATTTGAAACTCAAATTGAAGAATTGATAGATGAGCCTAAAGTTGAAGAGCAAAAGGTGGAGTTGAATGTGTTACCGTCTCACTTGAAATACGTGTTTCTCGGTGACAATTCTACTATGCCGGTTATCATTAATAGTGGTTTGTCTAGCAAGGAAGAGCATCGATTGAAGGAAGTATTGATAAAGAATCAAGAAGCAATAGGATGGGTTTTATCCGACTTGAAGGGTATTAGTCCGGCCTATTGTATGCATAAGATTATGTTAGAAGATGATTTTCGGCCCGTGACACAACCTCAAAGGCGATTGAATCCAACCATGAAAGAAGTTGTTAGAAAAGAGGTTGTGAAGTTATTAGAGGCGGGGATGATTTATCCCATCTCCCATAGCAAATGGGTGAGTCCGGTGCATGTAGTTCCTAAGAAGGGAGGATTGACGGTTGTGAGAAATGAAAAGAATGAGTTGATTCCTTCGAGAACGGTGACCGGGTGGCGTATGTGTATTGATTATCGGAGGTTGAACCAAGCAACAAGAAAAGACCACTTTCCATTACCGTTTATGGATCAAATGTTAGAGAGGTTAGCCGGAAGAAATTTTTATTGTTTCATGGATGGTTATTCAGGATACAATCAAATATCAGTGAATCCGGCGGACCACGAGAAAACTGCTTTTACATGTCCCTTTGGCGTTTTTGCTTACCGAAGAATGCCATTTGGACTATGTAATGCTCCTGCAACATTTCAAAGGTGCATGCAAGCTATCTTCTCAGATTTGATCGAGAAAAGCATCGAGGTATTCATGGATGATTTTTCTGTGTACGGGTCGTCTTTTGACTTGTGCTTGAAAAACCTTGATGTAGTGATGGAGCGGTGTATTGAAACAAATTTGGTTCTCAACTGGGAGAAGTTCACTTTCATGGTAACGGATGGGATAGTTCTTAGCCACAAGGTTTCTTCAAAAGGGCTTGAGGTCGATCCGGCAAAAATCGAAGTTATTGAAAAGCTTCCCCCTCCGGTGAATGTGAAAGGCACAAGGAGCTTCTTGGGACATGCTGGGTTCTATAGAAGATTCATCAAGGATTTCTCCAAAGTAACAAAGCCTTTGAGTAATTTGCTCAACAAAGGTATAGAATTTATTTTTGATGAATCATGTTTAACAGCTTTCCTAGAACTCAAAGAAAAATTGACCACCACACCCATAATTGTCGCTCCTAATTGGCCGCTTGAGTTTGAACTCATGTGCGATGCTAGTGACTATGCGGTTGGTGCGGTCTTAGGCCAAAGGAAGAACAAAAATTTCCATGCTATACATTATGCGAGCAAAGTTTTAAATGAGGCACAGGTTAACTATGCCACCACTGAAAAAGAGTTGCTCGCAATTGTATTTGCATTGGAAAAGTTTCGTTCTTACCTTATTGGTTCTAAAGTGGTGTGTTATACTGATCATGCCGCAATCAAATATCTTCTCACCAAGCCCGATTCAAAACAGAGGCTTATTCAGTGGATTCTTCTACTTCAAGAATTTGATCTTGAAGTGAGAGATAAGAAAGGTACAGAAAATTTGATTGCGGATCATTTGTCTCGGTTAGTTAATACCGAGGTGACTAAACATGAAAAAGAAGTGAGGGAAGAATTCCCGGATGAGAAACTGTACATGGTACAAGAAGTTAGACCCTGGTTCGCGGATATGGCTAACCACAAAGCATCCGGCTGGATACAGGATGATCTAACTTGGAATCAAAGAAAAACGTTTTTGAACGATGCTAATTTTTATGTCTGGGATGAGCCTCACTTGTTTAAGTTGAGTAGTGCCAATCTTTTGCAAAGATGTGTCGCGGATGAGGAAACAAAAAGCATTTTGTGGCATTGTCACAATTCGCCGTATGGTGGTCATTTTAATGGTTTGCGTACGGCCACAAAAGTCCTTCAATCGGGATTTTGGTGGCCTACTTTGTTCAAAGATGCTTACCACCATGTTGCCTCATGCGACAATTGTCAAAGAACTGGTGGAATAGGTAAAAGAGAGGAAATGCCCCTCCAAAGTGTTTTAGAGGTAGAAGTATTTGATTGTTGGGGCATTGACTTTGTTGGACCATTCCCTTCCTCTATGTCCAATGAATACATTCTGGTAGCTGTAGATTACGTGTCTAAGTGGGTTGAAGCAATTGCTTCACCAAAAGCGGATGGTAAGACCGTGATCAAATTTTTGAAGAGAAATATATTTTCTCGGTTTGGCACACCAAGAGTGTTGATTAGTGATGGCGGATCTCATTTCTGCAATGCCCCGCTTGAGAAAGTGTTGGAGGAATATAGAGTAAGGCACAAGGTAGCTACTCCATATCATCCACAAACTAATGGGCAAGTTGAGAAGGCCAATAGAGAGATAAAGAGAATTCTTGAAAAAACCGTGTCTAGCTCTAGGAAGGATTGGTCGATGAAACTAGATGAAACCTTATGGGCGTATCAGACCGCTTTCAAAGCACCGATCGGTCTTACACCATTCCAAATGGTGTATGGTAAAAGTTGTCACCTTCCCGTAGAACTATAACATAAGGCTTATTAGGCCTTGAAGCTTTTAAATTTCGATCACAAGTTTTGCGGTGAGAGAAGAAAAATCCAACTTCATGAGTTGGAAGAGATGAGATTGCATGCTTACAAGTCTAATTCAATCTACAAAGAAAAGACCAAATTCTATCATGATAGTAAGATTAGAATTAAGGACTTTAAGGTAGGGCAATTAGTTTTACTCTTCAATTCCCGGTTAAGACTCTTTCCGGGAAAGTTGAAGTCGAAATGGTTGGGACCGTTTCTGGTTAAGGATGTGAGAAGCCACGGGGCTATTGTGATAGAGGACCAAAAATCAAAGCAAGAATGGGTAGTTAACGGTCAGAGGTTGAAGGTTTATCGAGGAAGCGATTTTAATCGTGAAACTTGTGTTTTATCATTTGGTGATCCTTGATTGCCTTTGACCGTCGAGCTGACCGACGTTAAAAAAGCGCTTATTGGGAGGCACCCCAATTTGTAAATATTCAGCTTGTTTTATGTGCTTTTTATCGTTTATGTTTTTTGTATTCTTGTCGAGCCAAAATCAACCTACCGGTAAAGTTACACTTGCTGGTAGAAGAAAAAAATTTTCTGTGTTCTGTCACAGGCGCTAAGCGAGCTCCTAGTCCGCTTAGCGCGCTTTGAGGATTTTTGAAGCCTTAGTTTCGGAGAGTTGCGCGCTTAGCGCGCTTCACACCCCGTTTAGCGCGGTTTGGTTTTCAGAATTTTTTTTTTGGATTTTTGGGCCCTTTGTCCTTGACCCGGCCCAGCACGAATTCTGGGTGAGGGAAGTAGGGTTTTGAGGTCTTGTTGCCTCATTTCTCCCATTTTCTTCTCCTAAATTTGTTTCTTTCTTTGCTTTCTTTTTATCTTTGCTAATTATTTAAGGTCTTTGCTCTTTCTTCATCTTCATCATCACCAAGGTAATATCTTCATCATCTTCTTGTTATTTCTTTTCTCTTATGCTTGCTTTATATATAATAAGGTTTAGATTTAGATTAGGAATATAAATGATGTGGTTAGGATTTTGTGTGTTGAAAACTTAGTATTAGAATCTGTTTCCCGTGCCTTGCTATGTGTTTGAAACTAATTTTGGGTGCTGGAAGTGTGGGGAAGAAACCCTGGTTCGTAGGGGATTTTTTCTGCAAATCACAGAGCCCGCTTAGCGCGGGAGTTTCAGAAAAATTCCCTCTTCTGTCTGTTTTTGTTTGATGCAGGGGGAGTGGTCTTTTGCAGTTGTCATTTAATTTAGCAGTTTATTTTTTGTTAACATGTTGGTTTTGTGGTGCCATTTTCTTAATTGTTTCAGATGGGACCAAAGTTCCTAGGCTCTAAGAAGCGAAAGACCGGAACCGAAGGTGGCAGTTCTTCTCAAGCACCTAGGGCTATTCTGTTTGATCAGAACCGTTTTAGGGGTCATGTCCAAGAGGAAAGATACAAGAAATTAGAGGTTAGGACATGGTGGCCTGAGCGAATTGTGAAAATTAATCCTGAGGGAACCTATGGGTGGTGTTATGCAACTCTTGAGGAGTATGGTTGGCTTAAACTTTGTGAGCCTGCACCTAAGTTTCACTTGGAGATTGTTAGAGAGTTTTATGCTAATGCCGTGCCAAGTGAGGAATTTCCTGTTGAAGGTGTGGCTTATGAGTTCAAAACTTGGGTGCGTGGAAAGGAGATCGATTTTTCTTGTCAGGCTATCCGTGAATTTCTAGGAACTCCATTGCCTTTTGAGGATGGTGAGCTGTGTGGTTATCATGTGCAGTTGGCACGCGGTAATTTTGACTTTGAGCAGCTTAGGGAGGTTTTGTGCATGAGTGGGCATTCTTATGATCTTAATCCTTCAGGGCAGCCCCAGAAGTTCTCTAGAAAAGTGTTGACTACTAATGCTCAGATTCTCATGTCGGTGGTCCTTCATAATTTGAGGCCTAGGAGTCACACT
Organism: Vicia villosa; assembly: GCF_029867415.1. Classification (NCBI taxonomy): domain Eukaryota; kingdom Viridiplantae; phylum Streptophyta; class Magnoliopsida; order Fabales; family Fabaceae; genus Vicia; species Vicia villosa. The sequence continues at coordinate 68,427 of NW_026706442.1, forward strand.
TCCTCTTTGCCTGCTGAGTCTGCTGCTCTGGTTGCTCGTATGATTGAGCATGAGCCGATTGATATTACTCGCATTATTGCGAATGAGCTGAAGAGGGTTGCTTTGAGTGGAACTCGGCATGGTGATCGTGCTCCCTGCAAGTTGATCTTTCCTGGTCTGATCATGAATCTATGCAAGAAGGCTAGAGTGCAGATTCCTTCTGAGGGTCTTATGTCAATTGATACTTTTATTGACGATATTTTTATTGAGCGTTACTGTTTATCCAGGTTGACTGCTGTTCCTGTTGCTGCTGCTCGCCCTGCTCGCCGCCGTAGTGATCATGATAGAGAGGAGAACTTGGCATTTCATATGGCGCATCAGAGAGCATTCATGTTTTTGCATGACTCTATGTCTCAGTTGAGGTTGCAGATGATGGAGCCCAATGTGGCTCATCCGTGGAGTTCTCGCCAAGACTTGGTAGATTATGCTAATTGGACTGAGGTCAGGCCATTTCCTGAGGAGGAGGAAGTTGGCGAGGATGAGAATTAGAATGTGAAAGAAAATCTCCAGGATGATGATGAGTAGTCTTATGGTTGATGCTTAGTATTATTATTAGTATGCTTAGTATTATTATTAGCATGTTTAGTGCTAGTTTTTTTTTATTTTGACTTAGCTTTGTTATGTTTTGTTCCATCCTTTTAAAGGATGAGGTATTTTGGATCTTAGGCATTACTATGCCTTTTGGATATTTTGACACCTTTTGGTGTTTGTTTTTAATTTATTAAGTTTTTAGTTTAATTGCTTTATATTTCTATATACATAGGCAATTGTGTTTTAAATTTTTGTTGTCCTTGTGAAAGTGCTTCCTTGATGAAGCAAGTTTTTTACAACCAATTGAGGCGGTGATGATATAATGTGAAATTAGTACGTGCAAGGTACATTTTTACCGTTTCTTTAATATACCATGAATTAGATGCTTTTAAATGTACACATTAGATGTCACATTTTCTTTAACAAAAATAGTTCAATAATGAATCATTGTAGTGCTAAAATTAGTGTGAGGAGCCTTTCCATTGTATATATATATATATATATATATATATATATATATATATATATATATATATATATATATATATATATATATATATATATATATATATATATATATATATATATATATATATATATATATTATTTTGTGGTTACCAACAATGTGCGTTTAACTCGCGTTTATTATGTTTAATCTTGCGTTTATATTTAATTGTGTAAAGCATGAAAGTGATCAAAGCGTTTTGTTTAGCATTACGAGTATAACTTCTCTACCAAATATAACCTACCCGATGAGTGTGTGAGTATTTGCTAACCACTTTGAGCCGTTTTGCCAAGATTCAATCGGTATCATTTCCTTGTTTATAATTACCGATTTTTGATTTGAATCTTGATGACTTTCTTTTAACACTAGTACAAAAATGTTAATTTACACCCGTTTTTTATTAAATTTACACCCATTATTTTTAATAAAAATCGGGTGTATATCCACAGGGTGAGAAATGTCTAACGCATTTACACCCGTTAAAAATCGGGTGTAATTGAGCGTAATTACGTTTTTAATTACACCCTGTTTTAATAAAAATCGGGTGTAATTGGACGTAATTACATTTTTAATTACACCCTGTTTTAATAAAAATCGGGTGTAATTGGACGTAATTACGTTTTTAATTACACCCTGTTTTAATAAAAATCGGGTGTAATTAGGCGTAATTACGTTTTAATTACACCCTGTTTTAATAAAAATCGGGTGTAATTGGACATAATTACGTTTTAATTACACCCTGTTTTAATTAAAATCGGGTGTAGATACGTTCTTAATTACACCCTATTTTAATAAAAATCGGGTGTAAATACGCCATTTATGAATGAACTATTATATTTAAATCTATTTACACCCTATTTCATATACACCGTTTAGTTATATTTCATTTTCAGTCATAATATTGCAAATACTATAAAATCATACACATAAAAATCATATTTTAACTAAGTCAATATTTTTAATATTAACCAAAAAGTATACAAAATCACGTGCATTCATAATATTTCAAGTACTATAAAATCATACACATAAAAATTATATTTTAACTAAGTCATAACACTTTCTTCATATATCAGTTTTCTTCTCCTTTGGCTTTTGTTTTGGCAACACTTTTATGTCCTTATCCTCTTCAACCATTTGCATTTGATCTTGTAGATTTTGCTCCTCAACCTTTTGATTTTCAACCATTTTTCTTTTTTGTTCTTCTGCTTCTTCGTCCTCGGAGATTTCTTTTGATTTCTCTTTGTTACACGGTGCTGGCAATGTTTTTTCTACTAGCTCTATTATTTCAGCTATCTGTCCATCTGGAAAACGGATTGTACAATCCTCTATGATCTGCATAATAATTAAAAGTTAACAAACTGATAACAATTATGCAAAGTTACAAACATGACATTCAAATGCATATTGTTAGCCATATTGATCAAGACTTTACCTAGAACTAGAGCAAAAGAAATCAGTGTCTAGAAAAAGATATAAGATTCTTATAATATAATTATCATCAAACACAACACAACACACTAATATCACAATTTAGAACAGATTTCAAGCATCCAACTCATATATTGGTCACCTACAGATACAACTCTTTCATGCAAATTGAAGGCTTCCAAAATATACACATACATTCTTGGCATATCTGACTAACTTTTTTCAGAAACTGTCCAACAAATTCATCCACATTGCACTTGTTTCGTACTTGTACACAACAGTCACCAGAAAACCAACCGTTCAATCTTCAATCGCAACTACATAATGTGTGTATATGCAACAGGTCAGATCCGAAAACAGAAAAAATAGTTCCATTATCATCTAGCCATGATTCACCATACAACTCAACATCTGATTATTTCAAATCACATTCAAAACACATACAAAATAGTCTAACATATTCATACCTGTTCAAACCTCTTTAGCCCCTAAAGGACATCTCAAAAGCCTATAAAATCGTGGGCACGGTTCCAATTAGACTGCCTACAGCGCAACACAATCAGAATAGGTCATTCATTCATTCAACACCAAGCTTCAATATAAATGTCCATTGTCAAATATCCAATCATACCATACATACATCAAGCACTATACGCAAATAAACAAGTGAGAAACTTTCAGTTCGGAAACAGGACAATATGAAAAGCAAAAGCTCGTGGCTGACAGTTCAGAAGAGAAGAAAAACCAGATTTTCATCAATTTCCAACTAACAATTCAGCCTTATTTTTTTAACTAACAGACCCTCTAATAATTCCTAACCTAGTTCAGTAATTAGAACCCAAAGAAAACTCACATCAAAAAATTACTGGCTATTCAAACCAAATTGTACCTGAACCAAATGAAAACCAAGTACCCACCAAAACCAACCTGAAACTGTCTCTTCCACAACTGCATCAGATTCGAGCTACCGAGGTCCTAATGGAAACTTTCAGCTTACAACCTACAAGTCATACAAGCAGTTGCCATTCCAAGCACCGACATTTGAGTCCATACACCCTGCATCAAACATTATCAAAACAATTATTATAAAAATCTTATTTTCAAAATAATCTATCTATTCATTTTAAAAAAAAAATTTAAGAGTTTTTTTTGGGATCAACATAAGCATATTGATTAGCCAAGATACCTTGGGTGGAGATAGTTAATACATATTGGATGCTAAGAATTGTGGGTCATGTATGGATCCATTTGATTGATTATTTGAGCTATCATCAAATATAATCTTTCTTTCCAAATTGAAATCCGATCTTTGAGGATACTGCAGTTTTCAAAATAAATATATCTTAGATAAATATATCCAACGGAAGTAGTTTAAATTTATCATTTTAAATTTATTACTTTAAGTATATAATAAATAAACTAAAGTAAGAAATATGAGAAAACACAAAACAACATAATACTTTAGTACCTCCTTGTTGATAGTGACGAAGCCTAAATCAGGAGAAGGCACTCTAGATGCAACAAATACAGCAACTGCTATTTTCTTTGGAAAAAGTTCCATAGCCATAGATATACCAATTCCACCAGAGCTATGACCTACAAGGATTACCCTCTCATCTTGTGGCACTGATTTTACAAACTCAGTCAATGGTTCATAATAATCTGTAATAGCGTATAAAAATCTATAACTACCAATATCATCCAAACCTAAAAGTTCCATATAATGCTATTCACAATCTAAAAGTTGTTATAAAGTCCATAAATCACTAAAATATAGATAGATAGACGGGCAACAGAATTTAAATCTTCACACAGCAGACCATACAAACAGAATATCACATGTGACTTAATAATTTTGTCACAATTTAGTAACCAGCAAATCCAAAACAAAAGAGGTAACCAAATAATTTTATGCTGATTGATTAACACAATGTTTAACAAACCTTTTTCCCATTTTTCCCTGTTTTGCTTGACTCTATGCCACCCAATGCCACACATGGTTCTACCTCGTCAATCTGAGAACAAAAGAAAATTACAACATATTCTGCACCCAAAAAAAACTCCATTTAAGCTTAGGAGGTTTTGGATAGTGCAACAACGTTTATACACTTACAACATCAAGATCCCAAATTTCTATGGAGGGTCCCATTGAACCAACAGCCAAGAAGTTTCCTGTTATCATAACGAAACAACTTTAAGATAATAAGATGATGCAAAGGTTGAATCTTAAACATAAATTGCAATAACCTAAAAGATAAAGCATTAATCTCCTTATTTTCTAACTAATCGTAATTCATAACTGAAGTTTGTTAATCTCCTTGTGCTATTCATATTTCCATTAACCCATACATTTACTAGCAAAGAAACAGAAAATAGAAAGACCGAATAGCCAAAAACATTACAAACCATCTATCTACACATATGAAGCAAAAAAACTCATAGGGTTTGCACCTTTTTCTCCTCCTTTAAGGGGACAATCCAGCCAAGCCGTGCAGAGTGGAAATTCCGGAATAATGATATCATGGTGAATATACAAGTTCATATCACGGGTATTGGCATCTTCAAGTATCCAAACCTGCCAGAGCCAACAAGCGTGTGATAAATCTAAAAAGTAAAAGTAAAAATAAGACCTAAAAGCGTGTGAAAACAAATTAGTCCTACAAGTGTTTTTTAACAAGTTAATTCTCTTAGTACGTATGTTTACATTGTTAACCTTTTAAACAGATTCGTTACAAAAAATAAACGAAATGTTCATTATTTACTCTACGTGATGGGAATTAACTTGTTAGTTCATCACAATGTACAAACAAGATGTCCACTGATTAAGTCCCGTAATCTTTCTACATGTTCTAAAACTATGTCTACATTCATCAAGACACTTATATCCTTTGAAAATGTTGGTAACAAATTAAGGCATCAACACATATTCTTCTTCATGTAGACCAATCGTAAAGGTTGAGAATGTACATGTAGGATGGACTAAACATATAGCTCTAGTCACATAATGTATATAATGTACAACTAACTTACTTCAAGGAAATTGACATCATCTTCAGTACGTGCGCAAACAACAACAGAATCAGTTGGATTAATAATCATGTCTTCAAGATCTTCAGAATCATACTCTTCCTAAACAACATATAAATGATACAAAATTAGTAAACAGATCAAATTAGCCTAAAAAAACATTAAAGTATTTGAATTCATCTCACTTTCTTATCTTTGATATATGGATCCAATTCATTACTCTGATAATAAAAATCGCCAGTCCCTGAACTGAACAACTCAAAACCTAACATCATAAGAAAAATCAAGCATAAATAATTAGGCATGTGAATTATTTGAAAACATAGATAGATAAAAAGCTATGAAACACGGTCCTGACACTGACACGGCGACACTGATAATAATTTAAAAAATAATAAATTAGAAAGACACCTTTGTCATCTTCATCATCATAGGTTTCCATGTTGAGCTCTTGCAAGGCGAGGGTAATTTCGTCAGTATTTTCCTTGGATGGTTTAGCAATTGCATCAGCTACTTTTAAAGCGTGTGCGACTTCATCGTTGTTTTTGTTAGTATCTTCTTCCATATCATTCTCTTCAGCCACACTGCAATAATATACATAACAGAATGTTGATGTCAATAATAATTAAGGGTTGATTAGTGATGGTGCATGGATGAAAAGGAACGAACTCATGCGTGTTGGAGATGATTTTTTCGATTTCCTCTTTGGAAGGAAGCTCGGCGAAAACAGGTTCGGCTTTGAAGACTCCTTTGGGAATCCATGAATCTATAATCAGAATCTCGAACAAAATCAAAATCAAACACATACCCGACGCTTTCCAGCTTCCAGATGCTCTTGCTTCCGAGACGAAGCAGAGTTGTTCAGCAGCACCTGAGCCGACGTCTTTGAACAACAGCAAACGATCTAGAACAGAATTTCAAAATCTACAAAATTCAAAATCTCACGAATCAACAACATCCACACTGCAATGAATTTCAATCGAACAACCTCAAACCTAAAAATTCGAATAGAATTTCCCAAATCGATGAAAAATTGGGAACAAAAACAAAGCTTGAACCAATTTGATTTGATTTTAAACAAAAAAAAAATGAAAAATGAAAATTGATTTGTTAATTCTCTCTCTTCTTCGTCGTTTGGATACCTCCGATTTTGTTTGCAGTGGTTTTAGATCTTCCTTGATTTTTGGGTGCTAGATTGTTCACAGAGCTGAAAGGGTTTGGTGAAATGCATGGGATGGGTTTAGTGTATTTTATTCATCTAATAAATTTAAACCCATTAATATTTCCTTATTAATTTGATAATATTCATAATATTCACAAAATTCACTTAACTAGTTATTAAAAATAATATTTTGAGTTATAAAAATAAATATATTTTTTAAAGTCTATTTAAATTTACGCCCGATTTTTAATTTAACGGGAGTAATTGAAATTTAAATATAATAATATTTTTAATTTACACCCGTTTTTAAAAAACAGGGTGTATATTTTCACATGATCAATCATAAACTGACACTTTATTTACAAAAGTGCCACCGTGTTTCTTATTTACACCCGTTTTTAATATATTGGGTGTAAATTTTAAAATTATATTGTTCATTTTGCACTAGCGTAACCTTGAAGAGTACCGTGAAATGTGGTTAGGATTGATTCCTTTTCGCCTTAGAATAGGGAGCATTCGTGATTATGTGGTGGTAATATTCAAGTTGGGAAGAATAAAAAATATATTAGTTGTATTGGTGTGGAGAAGAAAATAAGTGATTGCTCAAGAGAAAAAAAAAAGGAAGAGAAAAAGAAACAGAAAAGAGCTTTGTATATAGCTAGTTTCCTTTAAATAAAAAAAAAGATGAACTCTTGAGCAATAAAATTGTGTGATCGGTTGATAAGGATGTGTGGATATAATCGTGATTTGAATGCTCTCTTAGGTATTGACCCTTTCGTTTCAATAGCCTTGAATGACACTTCCTTGTTAACCAAGCCAAGCTACAACCCTAAAGTCTTTGTGATTCTTGCTTTTACGCTTTTTTATATAAATGTGTGTAGATGAATGCCTAATTGATTCTGGATGTGGCGACATTGTTGTGTGAGTGTTAGGATCCTCAAATTTTGTCTCTTACTAGAGAAGTGTGTAGGTTGTGATTCAATCTTGAACTTATTTTGCTTTAGGAATTGTTGACATCAAATATGTATTTAGTATTAGTATCTTAATCATGGTGTTATTTTAGCAAGGGTACGATGTTACTTGTGTGCTTATGGAATTTGAACCACCCATTTGTTCTTGTCTTAGCTTGTGATCTCTTGGTTGTGTTTGTTTTTGTTTGAGGACAAACAAATGTTTAAGTTGGGGAGAGTTGTTAGTTACCAAATTGTGTTAATATCTTGAGTAATTTTTGGTAACTTTCAAGTCTTTTTGTGGTTAATAGTAGTATTTTATTATCATTTGGTATATATATTCTTATATTTATATTAGTGTCGAATAGTTCTTATCTTTGCAATTTGTGTTGGATTTTATAGCTTTTGCTAGATAAATGGAAGCTTGGACCATGGAAAAATGTATTGAAGATGTTCCAAGACCAAAAGCTAAGGATTGCTGGAAAAAGGTACCGCGCAAAGCACGGTATAGGCGTGCTAAGCGCGGTTTTGAAGAAAAGAGGGAAGTCTGGCAGAAACTTCCGCGCTAAGCCCGGTCTGGAGCCCGCTTAGCGCGGTTGGGCGGTTTAGCTATTTTGGGATAGCGCGCTTAGCCGGCTTCACCGCGCTAAGCGCGGTCTGCGCAATTCTGTTTTCTTGTTTAATGGCCAGAAGTGATATTTGGAGAGAGTTACATAATCTTAAGACCTAAAAGAGCATATTCTACTGTAGCAAGTGAAGAATTGGATAATCGAAGCCTTGATCGTCGATTAATCGCTGTAGATGCTTGTTTATCTTCATCCTTACCTTCTTGAGCAAGCTACCATTTTCATGGATAGCTAAATCTCTTTTGTATCAAGATAAGATGTAATCTTCCTAGCCTTTTGTATGTTTTATTGTGAATATATTATGTATGAACAAGTTATGATCAATATAGATGGTTTAGTTTGTTTATTAAAGCTTTTCTATGGTATAAGTGTTTGAGACATCAATGTTTGTATCTAGACTTAACTTTATCATCTATCAAACTATAAGTTGCAGACATGGATTTAGCGTTTGATGTTTACTTAGTATCGGTTTTAAAACGTTATTTGTATTGTTTAAATGGTAGAGAAATCGTCGGTTAAACAATACGGTAGATCCAACTATATCGTTGCGGGCACGGACGATATAGACGTCGATACGTAATTATATTGATCGTTAACAAGTTCATATACATATATTTATAGGAAGACATACAAGTTTAGGTCGATGAAATCGAATCTTGATACATTTTCTTTAACTTAGAACTTTCATTAATTTACTCTTTGCTACTAAAGTTGTTGAATGATCTTTTGCAAACCCAAAACTAAAGAAACATTAACTCAAGACAAAATAGGATATAGAACGGCGGTGATATCACAATAATCCTGTGGATACGATATAAACGAAAAGTACACCACAATACTTTTTCAACAGCGGTTTAATTTCTCAATGATTCAGTATGTAGAAGATAACGAAATGTTTGTGTTAAATATATGTTACCTAAACAAATTTTACCAATTAAAAATGTATTAATTTTGAATTGCAGGACAAAGGGTAATTGGATAGCCTATTGTCTCTGGGTTAGCCCTCGACGATTCTAGCTTTATTTTTCTTTATTGTTAAGTTGGTTGAAAGGGGAGAGGATATCCATCTAACTAAATTGTATTGTTATGTATCTCTCTCAGGAATCTGGCCAAATATCGGTCACCGACTACGTCCAAGTGATGAGCACGAAATGGTATGTCACTCTTATCATTAATTTAATGATTATGAATGGAAGTTGGCAAATATATTAATGATATTATTTACTAGTATTATCATTTTAGTTTAAAGGATTTTGAAAAAGAGTGGTTTATCTGACATCTTGATTTTCATAATTTTGTTGAATATTTATACTCCAAAACACAAGTTACACTAATTGGTTTATCAATATAAGGTTGTTCCAGGTGGTGGCAGCATTAATGCCAATATCTAAGTGTGTGATGTTCTTCAGGTATTTCTTCTTGGCTAAGTGTGTGATGTTCATATCCTTGTTGTTATGATTAATCTTACAAACTTCACACCATACAAGATCAATTAATTTTAGAAACAAGATGTGCACTACCATGATATAAAATATATATATATATATATATATATATATATATATATATATATATATATATATATATATATATATATATATATATATATATATATATATTATAACCATTATTTTTGTTGCTAAATCACATATCAAGGAAGTTTAAGTAGTGGAATGAAAAGATAGAAACTCTACAACATAGAATGAATTAGAAATCTAAGCTTTCTATAAATGTACTTACATTTTGAAAATAAATCTAACATTCTGACATGTTTTCCATTTGCTTTCTATTTCTCTTAAGATGTTGTCATTAGTGAGGAATTGATTTAACACAATGATTTGAATGAATTTATGGGCCTAGATTTATGGTCTTACAATGTCTTCTCTAACAAATAGAGTTTGAGGTTATTCTTAATCCAAACTAAGTTGTTTGAACGTGTTATTGTTTTATCGTGTAGGTGTTCTTGGAATACTCTAATTGTACTGCTTCTTTAGCTGCGAATAATGCTCTAAATGGCCAGAAATATTGGGGTAATTGAAAATTCTAGTAACACACGCTCGATGTCAGACTGGATGTTATGACACCCACAATTATGCAGCACATACAGTAATAACAAAACAACATAAAAACAATAAAGAACACACAGAATTGTTTACCCAGTTCGGTTCAAACAACCTACTCTGGGGGCTACCAAGCCAGGGATGAAGTCCACTATCAATAGTATCATTTCAAATCTAAACTCCCCCGTTTACAACTTCTTACTTAATCACTACCCAATGACCCTTCTACTTAGGTTTTAACTAGATATGGAATATCTCCATTCCATTCCCCCTCAATCACAGCAATGATTACACATAAACAATAAACAATTACAGATAGAAGACACTCTTCAAAAACACACTTTGATCTTCTTAAAAGCTTCAACCAAGAGACGCACACTCATGCTTAAAAGATTAGAGTGACATTACACAAACACAGACTAATTCCAACGCAATCATCAAGGACAATTACTTGGATCACACGAGACAGTTACAGAACAACAGTTCTTCACAATACACAATCTTCTGTCTGCGTTCCAAATTAGGATTGCAGTCCTTTCTAGATGCAGTATTGGGCCTTGGGCTTTTTAAGAACAGATTAGGGTTAACAAAGTTAACCTAATTCACACGCCAACTGTGTGTTACACAATGTGCTGTCAGTAGGATCTTCTGGACGAAATATGCAGCACTCAATAAAAAGTTTCCTAAACTGATAAAAGGGATAAATCAGGAAACACAATTAATAAACAATAACAGCTCCTGCTGTCACACACGGATGTCATGACATCGATCATGACATTCACTACTGTGATCCTCGGTTTTTGTGGGATGCGAACTGACTCTTCTTTTATTCTTGAGTTGTGAAAATCAGAGAGTCGCCACCGACTTTTATTTTATCCAATTAAGGAAAGGTTTATAAAAGAAACAGAAAAAAGACCTTAAAGAGATTTTGGGTTCGGGGGTAGGTTATACAAAGGGAAGGTGTTAGCATCCTTTGTATCCATGGTTATCCATGGGCTCTTAATTGCTTAGCTCACTTGTTTGAATCGTTTGTTTTGCTTGAAATGCTTGTATGTGGTTTTTAATATTTTGTATAGAGTTAACTTTGTAATGATCCTTGTGTGGATGTATACAAAGTGTTTATCTTTCGAAAGATATTTTGATGGTTTGAAAAAAAAGATTTTAAACTTCGTAATGGTCCTTGTTTGGATATATACAAAGTGTTCGCTCTTTGAAAGTTTGTTTTGAAAAAACAGTGATGCGTAAGAACTTCTGTTGTTTTTGATTGAGCCAGCAATTAGGAGGTATACCCTAAGTTTATAAGGTTCTATTTCTTTAGAAAAATATTTTTAATATAATTTTTTGATTTTTAAAACTATTTTAAATTAATTTTACAAGGAAAATCAAATAAAAATAGAAAATATCAAAAATATATAAACTGGTGTGGTTGATGGGAGGGTCTATGGTATGGATGCGTGCTCAGATGCGTTGGATCTTGTTACAAGTCGATCTGATGGCTGTAAGCGTGAGGCACATGGTATGATGGTGGAACGCAAAGCACATGATTGGTCTGAAATTTAAAAAACGCACGCGCGCAAACTGGCCAACCAGAGGACGCCACGTCCTCGTCTTCTACCTTGCAAACCTGTAAAAGTTTCAGCTACAAATTAGCTACGGATTTTTCCCAGCTATTTCCTAGCTGATCATCTCCGATCTCAAACCTGCACGAAACAAGATGAACAAAAAATATAGTAACCCAGATCAATCAAGTGACATGCCCTGAGCTCGAATATGCCCTTGTTGTCACCTAATTTGGTCTCTATCGCAAATCCCCATTTTTGATGCTTCGAAACCCTAAAATGGCAACTCCATATACCTGCACTTAAACTCAAATTAAACAATCCAGAAACGTTCTACAAGTTCATATGATCATGAATATGTATTTAAAACAAGTTTATGGTGCATGAATTAGTGTAACCGAGTTCAAATGAAAGTCCCTTAACCATGACTTATGGAGCTCGATTCTGTGAGCTTCAAGGCCTGGTAATGATTGGAATAGGTTCAGTGATACTTGAGGAAGATGTTTGAATGTTTAAATCTCACTGAATTGGCCTTAAATCCAAAATTTGAGTTTCAAGTTTCTTGCAAAATTTTTGAAGTGTGAGAGGTGAACTTTGGCTCTGAATTCGTGTGTGTCCTCTTGCTGAAGTGTTCTTAGCTATTTATAAGCAATAGAGGTGCTGCAAACTTAAGCTAACAAGCTTTGAGTGTCTTTGAACTTTTGAATTTTTTAATAATAAAAGCTTTGAATTCCTTGGCCATGGCTTCAATTTTCTTCACCCCTCTTGCCATATGTCTTCTGTACCTCTATGCTGCAGAGTTTGGATCAAACTTGGTGACTCAAGCTAAGGACAAAAGCCTTGAATCATTATCTTGAACCATTTCTTTTTTAATTTAACTTTAAATGAAATAAAATTAAATTAAAAAAGAAATAAAAATGTCATGGGCCTAATGTTGGTCGTGGGAGCCCTTTAACATCATTAGAAACATGGTTGGATCATGAATGCTTGGAGAATTTATCCTGACGTTATGGGCTTTGATAAAAAACTGCTTTTTGTTGACTTTGAAAATGACCTGTAATGTCTTGGCTCATATTTTCCAAATGGTAAATCCAATGACCATGGGACCAATTTCATTTGAAAGATAATTGAATTTCCTTCAAAATAAGCTTTGGTTGGAATTTTTCGGATGAACGAGGAGAGAATTATGGCCGGTCAAAGTTCAGTTGACTTTTTAGGAGAAAACCCTAATTTTGAAACTTAGAGTTTTGTCGATTTCTGAACTTTTCTTGATGAATTATGATCCACCATTGATCAAATGATGAATCTTTTGACAAAATATGGATGTTGACAAAAAATTTCATTTTTGACTGTCTGTTGACTTTTCGGTCAAACTGGTCGTCTGTTGACTGTTTGAGCTGTTGACTGTGCGTTCGAGCGAATCGAAGTTTGAAAATTTGTCTGGTGGTACTTTGAGACATAAGGAGATCCATGAAATCCATTTGAGGTCTCAAAAACACCTGTTCTCCTGAAAAAAAACAAAAACCCTAATTAGGGACTGTTTGTGTAGGAGACAGTTAAGCGTACCTGATTTTTGTGCAGTGTTGAGTCTTTGCTGATCATGTGATTATCAGAAGACTTCTAGAACAAAAATCTTGGAATTTTGAAATGTGAAAGATTGATTTGAATGATGCTAAAAAACACGGATAATCGTGCTGTCAGCGGGTTTGACTGTTAACTGGGTGTCTGGGTATTAACGTAACAGTTAAAGTGAAAACTTAACAGTTAAAGTTAATTTTTTTCTTTTTTGTTTTTGTTGTGTTAATGGTGAAAATTATTTACATGAGTTGTTATAAAAACACAAACATAATAAATAAATAAAATATACCGTACACGAACGAAATTACTGATAATAATCTTGAGAAGGATTTAATGCACAGAAAAATAAAAATTTAACTAGCAATAAACACACATAATATTATCTTACTAATTACACGACGGTACAACAGATATAACAATATTTAATACTGACAATACAAATATTACATAAAAATATAGCGAACAGTACGACAAATATAATGAACGGTACGTTATTTGAAAGCGAAAGATACGACAAACTTTAAGTATGACGATTAAAAACCCATGCTATAAACAACAATATATAGATGTGCGGGAGTGCAAGCATCCCAGGTCCGCATTTTTCAGGACTATGTAGACAGAAAAAGGACGTGATCACCACAAAAACAGTGATGACTGCAAGAAAAAACGTATCCACCCACTTTGCCATTTTTGTCGGGGAAGAAGAGAAAATAATTATGAGATAGTATGATAGAAATTTGGGAGATGAGTGAAATTTGATGTGAGAATTTATGGAAAAAATGAGGGGTATATATAGAGTGAAAAGAAGGATGGAGACGTCGGGGAATGAAGTGATACCGTACAAAAATGGAAAGTTTGAGTGGTAGTAGGATTTGAAAGAAAGTGTATGGTAGGGTTTGAAAAGAAAGATGTGTAGAATAAAGTTAGGGTTTGATTTGAAAGAAAAAATATTTGAAAAGAAAGAAAGAGATTTGAAAACAATAATATGGTACAAAAATTAGTGGGGAACAAAACCAATAATAATTTAATTGTTACCAGTACAGTCTGAATCCCTGGACTCTGCGCCTGCAAAATTTGATTCTGTACCAATTGCGTCAGTATTATTTATCTGAAAATAAATCTCAAATAAACATCGTGTGAAGTGATAAACAGTATTTGGCGTTTGTGTAAAATGAATTCAGCAACGAACCCAAAATACCGTATAAAAAATATTCTAAAAACTGAGTATTCATAAAATCAGGATATTTATGAAATAAAATCCAAGATTATATAAAACTCCCAATTTTTAGACAGAAGTCTGTTGCCTTCTTTTTTTGAAAAAAGATGCGGGCAAATTTTGGGGTACAACAGTTGCCCCTATTCAATCTTCTTAAACCTGAAGAGACCGATTGGAATCTGAAGGTAGAAGATGATTGAATATTTAGATGCCCTGAAATTTGCACTTACCTTCATTAGAAGTGATGCTGGAATTTGTATTGAATGCGGCTTGATAAATATTGTTGGCGGATCAAAACATTACCTGAGATGGGCTTTCAGATGCCATCTAGTGAAAGTGTTGATGGTTTGTTCATCATAATGAATCCATTGATTATATCTTGATGAAGGATTTGAACCTCTGCATTGACCGTTACGGAACCGTCCGAGGTTACCGCTTTAAATCTCGGAGGTTGATCGTTACAGAACTGTCCAAAGTTTCCGCTATAGATTTTGAATGTTGATCCTTGTGGAACCATCTGAGGTATCCGCTTTAGACTTTGAATGTTGATTGTTACAGAAACGTCCAAAGTTTACGCTTTAAAATCTTGAAGGTTGATCGTTACAGAACCGTCCGAGGTTTCCGCTATAGATTTTGAATGTTGATCGTTGTGGAACCATCTGAGGTATCCGCTTTAGACTTTGAATGTTGATTGTTACGGAAACGTCCAAAGTTTCCGCTATAGATTTTGAATGTTGATCGTTACAGAACCGTCCGAGGTGTCCGCTTTTAGATCTTGAAGATTGATTGCTTTACGGAACCGTCTGAGGTATCGACTTAGATCTGGAGGTAGATCATTAAGGAACCATCCAAGGTATCAACTTAGATCTGAAGGTGGATCATTAAGGAACCGTCCAAGGTATCGACTTAGATCTGAAGGTAGATCATTAAGGAACCGTCCAAGGTATCGACTTAGATCTGAAGGTTTTGAAGTTGTTTATTCGACTGTGGTATAGCCTGGAAGCGTCAGAATGAGTCACCATTAGACCGTATCTGCTTTGCTTGTTTAGAGTTGATAAGTTTTTTGGAAAGAGAGATCTCTTCAGAATGAATCTTTGGTTTGATTATATCTGAGAGGAATGCCCGTCCGAACAGAACCCAGGAGAATACTGCATGTGATTGAGAATAACTTACTGAGGATATTCGTCCACCTGAAAAAACCAAATTAGTGACATGCAATGTCATGATGTATGTAATGTATATGTTGAGATTCTCAACCTAAATGAGAACCGTGCATGTTATGTATGCGTTTGTCATGAAACATTATATGCTATGTATGAATATGCGTATGATGTATGATGTATGGACATGACTTATGCAGTTTAGAGCGTATCAAACTTCTGGTTGGGAAAATAAATCCCTGTTTGTTATTTCGGAAACGATGACATTATGACTGTTAATGATCTTTGCTATCTTGTTCGAGTATACTCAGCTGGGGAACTTTCTTACGGACCAGGATGCTTTGTTGAGGGATCTTTGACTACTGCTTGGGGGTGAAGGTAATTTGAAGGTTCTAATTTTGATGCACCCTGACTGGGAATAAGAGAGATGTGTAATCCTCTAATGCACTATTTGATCAAGCCTTGGGGTGGAGGATCACACCTTCTGGGGATAGTGATCTTGAACACCCCTGCTGGGGAATAAGGAGTATGAACAATCATCCGATGTAATATCTATCCAAGCTTGGAGATAGGGCCCCTCGAAATCTTATCGAGGATTCTGCTGAGATACGTATCTCTGTTGGGGAAGTGTTTCTTTTGATGCCCGTACTCAGTGTCGGTGATAAAATACTCTGTCGGGGAATTAATTGGGCCTTGCTTATCCGGGGATAACTCCTTGAAGATTGCTCTGTGGGGGATATTCCCATGTTGCTGGTTTCGGGATGATGTCCAGATGATTGGGACATTACCCGAATGCTATTCCTGTTTTTCTTATAAACATCAATCATATTCAAATGCATATGTTCATTCAAAATTATCATTGGGACGTTTACGTATTCAAAACAGAAAAAGTGAAAACATTGATTTTGAGCATGAACTGTATTAATTTGAAAGAGAGCCGTAATAGGCAGATTAGTACAAGGAGACAAAAATCCTAGTAGTAGGAATTTATCATAAAACTTTGAAAAGTACTTATAAAGGGAAATAGCTATGTGAAAAGAATCCAGTCAAGTTTAATCTCTGCTATTGCCAATCTGTCTTTGAGTATCTCATCCCTCACTTGTTGGAAGAAAATGATTGGACTGATCGGTACCTTTGATGTGTTGAACCTTGAAGGTGAGTAGGTAGCCAAACGGGCCATAGTCGTACGCTTTATTCCCTAACTTTTGCCTAGGCTGCCCTTTCAGGTTTTCAGCCTAACGGGATAATATATATATTTTTTTTAGTCTCTAATTTTTGCCTGGATCGCCCTTTCAGGTTTTCAATCCACCGAGACGCTCATTTTTTGCCTAAGTCACCTTTTCAGGTTTTCAACTTAGCGAGCTTTTCTTTTCTTTAAGCGAAGTACTTTTTGACTATGTCCGCATTTATAGGGTGTGGGAAATCCTCGCCATCCATAGTGGTAAGCAACATGGCCCCGCCGGAGAATACTCTTCTCATCAATCAAGTTTATCTGGTCCAACCGAGTCTGAATCCAATCGTCTTCGTCTAGATCGGCTTCTTTCATAATCCTTAGGGAAGGAATCTGAATTTCAATTGGAAGAACTGCCTCCATACCACAGACTAAGGAGAATTGAGTTTCCCCTGTTAAGGTACGTGCTGAGGTGCGATAACCATGCAGAGCAAAAGGTAACATCTCATGCCAGTCTTTGTAGGTTACTATCATCTTTTGTATGATCTTCTTGATGTTCTTGTTGGCAGCTTCCACCGCACCATTCATCTTTGGTCGATATGGGAATGAATTATGATGTTTGATCTAGAACTGCGTGCAGAGTTCGGTAATCATCCTGTTGTTTAAATTTGTGCCATTGTCTGTGATGATCCTTTCAGGGATTCCATACCGACAAATGAGATTGTGCTTGATAAACCGGGCCACAACATTCTTGGTGACCGAAGCAAACGAGGCTGCCTCTACCCATTTTATGAAGTAGTCAATAGCGACCAGGATAAAACAATGTCCGTTGGAGGCAGTAGGCTTGATTTCTCCAATCATATCAATGCCCCACATTGCAAAAGGCCAAGGAGCCGTCAGGATGTTTAATGGGACTGGAGGTACATGTACTTTGTCGGCATATATCTGGCATTTGTGACAAGTTCTGGAGTGAAGATGGAAGTCTGTCTCCATGGTAGACCAGTAGTAACCTGCTCTCAGAATCTTTTTAGCCATTGTATGTCCACTTGAATGAGTACCAAAGGCACCATCGTGTATATCTTCCATAATCTGTTCTGCTTCCTTCTTGTTCACACAACGAAGCAAAGTCGAGTCATGGTTGCGTTTGTACAGGATTCCATTACTTAGAAAGAATTTGGCAGCAAATCTTCTTAGAAACTTTCTATCATTAATGGATGCCCCTTCAGGATATTCCTGGGCTTCGAGATATCTTTTTACTTCATGGAACCATGGTTTTTCTTCCACTCCTTTGGTATCAATCTCACTGCAATAGGATGGTTCATCCTGTCTGTAAATAGTGATCATTGGCGCCTCATTGTCCCACCTGACTTTGAACATAGATGACATGGTAGCTAGAGCATCAGCCAGTTGATTTTCTTCGCGCGGGATATGTTCAAAAGTGATTTCTTCAAAGTAAGGAATCAAACTCACCACATATTCTTTGTAAGGAATTAGATTCGGGTGCTTCGTGTCCCATTCCCCTTTAACTTGATAAATTACAAGGGCCGAATCTCCGTAGACCTCCAGGAACTTGATTCTCAGATCGATTGCAGCTTTGAGACCCAGAATACATGCTTCATACTCGGCTATATTGTTAGTGCAGTTGAAACATAATCTGGGAGTGAATGGTGTATGTCCTCCTGCAGGAGAAATGATCACAGCTCCGATGCCATTACCAAGCGCATTAGAGGCTCCATCAAAAATCATAGTCCATCGGGACCCTGGCTCGGGTCCTTCCTCCGGTCCGGGTTGTTCGTAGTCAGTAACTAGCATAATATCTTCATCTGGGAAGTCAAAGTTCAATGCTTGATAATCATCCACTGCTTGATGAGCCAAATGATCAGCTACCACACTTCCCTTGATTGCCTTTTGCGAAGTGTACTGGATGTCATACTCTGTTAGGATCATTTGCCATCTTGCTATTCTTCCAGAGATAGCAGGTTTTTCGAACACATATTTGATAGGATCCATTTTGGAGATCAGAAAAGTGGTATGGTTTAGCATATACTATCTTAGTCGGCGAGCCGCCCATGCCAAGGCATAGCAAGTTTTCTCGAGCAATGAGTATCTTGTTTCACAATCGGTAAACTTTTTGCTAAGATAGTAGATTGCATGCTCTTTTCGGCCAGACTCGTCATGTTGCCCCAGTACACACCCCATTGAATCTTCTAACACTGTTAGGTACATTATCAGAGGTCTTCCTTCCACTGGCGGTAACAAGATTGGTGGTTTTTGAAGATTTATCAAAGGCTAATTGGCATTTGTTGTTCCATCTTTCTACTTGATC
Organism: Vicia villosa; assembly: GCF_029867415.1. NCBI lineage: Eukaryota > Viridiplantae > Streptophyta > Magnoliopsida > Fabales > Fabaceae > Vicia > Vicia villosa. Next base: position 87,768 of record NW_026706442.1, read on the forward strand.
TTTCTTCAACAATTTGAAGATTGGCACACAAGTAGTAGTCATATGGGCAATAAATCTGGCGATATAGTTCAGACGTCCCAAGAATCCTCTGACTTGTTTCTCGGTACGGGGTATGGGCATCTCTTGAATGGCTTTAACCTTGGTAGGATCAACTTCAATACCCTTGCTGCTGACGATGAAACCTAAGAGTTTACCGGATCTCACCCCAAAGGTACACTTGTTCGGATTCAATCGCAACTTGTACTTCTTGAGTCTGTCAAACAGCTTGTGCAGATGACCCAGATGTTCTTCTTCGGTGTTGGACTTTGCAATCATATCATCCACATAAACCTCTATTTCCTGATGAATTATATCATGGAACAGAGCTACCATTGCACGCTGATACGTTGCTCCTGCATTTTTTAAACCAAAGGGCATTACTTTGTAACAAAAGGTTCCCCACGGTGTTGTGAAGGTTGTTTTTTCCATGTCTTCGAGCGCCATCTTGATTTGATTGTAACCTGAGAATCCATCCATAAAGGAAAATAATTTGCATTGTGCAGTATTGTCAACCAGTACATCGATGTGAGGTAAAGGGAAATCATCTTTGGGGCTTGCCAGATTTAGATCTCTGTAGTCTACACACATTCTGACTTTCCCGTCTTTTTTAGGTACAGGCACGATGTTAGCTATCCATGGAGGAAAACTCATAACTTTTAGAAAGCCAGCGTTGAATTGCTTCTCAACCTCGTCTTTGATCTTCTTGGACATGTCGGGCCTACTTCTCCGCAGTTTCTGCTTAACTGGAGTGCTACCTTCTTTGATTGGCAAGCGATGGACCACAATATCGGCATCGAGACCAGGCATATCTTCATAGGACCAAGCGAATATATCAACGTAGTCTTGTAACATTTGAATCAGTCTTTGTTTGACACTGTCTTCTAAATCAGCCCCTATCCTGACTTCTTTCTTTTCTTCGTCACTGCCCAGGTTGATAACCTCAATTGGTTGTTCATGCGGATGTATAGTCTTTTCTTCTGGTTCTAACAGCCTTGCAAGTTCCCTAGGTACTTCACAATCTTCCTCACTTTCGTTCTCAGTTTGGTAGATCGGATTTTCAAAGTCATGACTGGCAATAGCAGAATCGTTATCACCAGGATCCAGAGTGAATGTGAATCTGCATTTATTATGTGGGTGTGTGTAAGAACACATAGCTATTTGAAAATGAATAAAGTAAAGAAAGAAACAAAAAGGATCGCAAAATTCGAATATGCAAACGTCCCATGATTTTATTGAATGAACATATGATCATGGTATGACAAACCCTTATAAAAAGGACCAGGGTGCTTCGGGCAAGGCACCTGGCTTTTAAGTTCATGGTTCGATAGTACAGGAACCATTTTTATTTTTGAACATATAAGCAATGAAAACAGGAAATTGCATTTACTCCTGATCAAAGGAGATAACATCTTCAGCTTCCCAGTTGTTCAATCCATTGTTGTGAGTAGGGGATATCCAGTTGCTCCAGTTGCAGTTGTCTTCTTCATCTTCCACAGCATTGACTTCTTTGGTGACGAGATGAGCTGTTGATCCTTCAGGATGAGCAAGATGTTTTGCTGGATATGAGAGGCCAGGCTGAGGTACCTCTGTTGGCTGAGAGAGATACTCGATAAGATCGTCCCATCCAGTTGGGATGATGTCTTTGATAGAGACTTGTGCACTCTAGGGAGCAGTGTACTTCACCAGAAAATCATTCTCGCCATTTGGTGTTTCCCAGACTTCTTCAGGAGTTACAGGGCTTGTGATTGTCATATTGTCTTCGAAATGTTCATCACATCCAGTTGGGATAATGTCTTCGATAGCGATTTGCGAGCTCAGGGGAGCGGAATACTTCACCATAAAGTCATACTTGCGACTTGGTTCTCCCAGTGTATCCCATACTTCTCTTGGAATAGGTGGAATAGGTGGACTTTGGTATTGCTTAGCAATGGAACCTGTGATGCTTATGTCATCTTCAAACTGATCATCCCATCCAGTTGGGATAATGTCTTCAATGGCAATCAGAGAACTCTGCGGAGCAGTGTACTTCACTAGAAAGTCATACATGCCGCTTGGTTCTCCTAACGTATCCCAAACCTCCTTGGAAACGGGTGGAACTTCATTTGGATGTTGCTTAGTAATATGGTTCGAGATCACTTCGTCGTCTTCAATAGAATTTACTCCTTGGCTGATGAAATGGGACATTAATCCTCCAGAATGAAGACTTTGATCATTCTTCTGAGTTCCATTAGCATAGCCCAGACCTAGCTTATCGAACTTGTAAGGCACATCAAGGAGTTGTCCCCATACTGTGCAACCACCCTCTTCGATCACAGCCTTAGCATCTTTGAGAGAAGCCATTGTTGGAGTTATTTTTGTAGTAGGAGTAGCAGAAATATGTTTGGCAGTAGAGATGGCTGGAGGGACCACCTCAAAATATTGGCAGGGGGTTTCGATGAATTCACCATCCATCTCAACATACATGGAGTTACTTAGGTGGCTAACCACATATTCTTCTTCACCATGAACCGTGACGACCTTGCCTTTTATAGGATATTTTAACTTCTGATGCAGGGTAGAAGTTACAGCGTTTGCCCCATGTATCCAAGGGCGTCCTAGTAAACAGGAGTATGCTGGATGAATTTCCATCACGTAAAAGGTAGAATCAAAGATCTGAGATCCCACTCTGATTGGGAGCTTAACTTCTCCATATACTGTTCTTGTTGACTCGTCGAAGGCTCTTACCACAACATCGCTTGGTTGTAACACAACTCCTTCGAAGTCAAGTTTTTCCAGTACTACTTTTGGTAACACATTTAATGAGGAACCATTGTCTACCAGCACATGAGACAAAGTGGTGCCGTTACATTCAATAGAGATGTGCAGGGCTTTATTGTGATTTTTCCCTGCAGGGGTTAAATCAGCATCAGAGAAACCGAGACCGTTATCCATTGTTAGACTGGCAACACAATTTTCAAATTAGTCGACTGAAATCTCCTGTGGTACATGTGCAGCTTTCAATAATTTCATCAGGGCCTTGGCATGAGCTTCTGAATACTTTAACAGAGATAACATTGAAATTTTTGAAGCAGTGTGCCCCAGTTGTTCAATAATATGGTAATCACTTTTGCAGATGATTTTCAATATCTCCTCCATTTCTTGCCTCGAAGGATCTTCAACAGTGACTTCAACAGGTGCTTGAACTGGTTCAATTAGTGGCTCTTTGCCTCGAGCATTGTCATCTTGATTAGGAACTGGGACCTGGACTGGAGTAGTAGCAACATTTGGAGAAATTTCTGGCGAAAAGATTCTTCCACTTCTTGTAATCTTACTAGTCCCCACAATATTATCAACAGCTGGATTAGTAAAATTCACGGCCTCTTCAGTCAAGGTGTCTTGTTTAACTCCATGAACATAAACACTAGCGCTATAACTCCACGGGACAGCTTTGTCTGAGGAATATGGAAATGGAGCCGGATTGGTGATGATTACAGATGCTACCCTGGGTACAGCAGAAATCTTGAAGGGAGCCTTGGTAGGGATTTTCAATGGCATGTTAGAAACCACTGAGACGTCCTCTATCTTCATCACATTTGAAAAACCTTCGCACAAATTGTCTATAGAAGGGAGTTTCTCAAACATAATGATATGACGATCCATCCACTTTTGAATTCCTCTTTTCAGATTTTCACAACCATTGGGTAGGTGTGCACAATAAAAGCAATCAGGGTCACAACCTGGAAATAAACCAGCTTGTATTAGCTTTCTTTTGATTTCAAGGAGCGGAGTTGACAGTTCTCTCACATCATAGATATAAACAATGTCCATGATAGCGTTAACGGTCTTGTCGTGTTTTGGCATAGGCGCAGTGATGACATTTGGAGTCTCTGGAGGATGGAATTCAATTTCCCCATCATCTATCATGTCTTGGATTTTATTTTTTAGGGCCCAACAGTGATTTGCGTCATGTCCAGGACAATTGGAATGGTATGCACATGTTGCGTCGGGGCGATAACTAGGAGAGGAAGTGTTGACATTCTTCGGAGGGTCTTTCAATGTAATCAGATTTGCCTTTAACAAGTGCTGCAATGCTTGAGAGATCGGCATGTTGATTTTGGTGAAGTTTCTTCTTGGTGCATCTGGTCGACGCGTATATTTCGGCGGTTGATCTTTTTGAGGTGCAGATGCAGAGGTCAGAACAGCCCCTACAGATTGGTGATGCTCACTTTTGTTGCGACTTTTCTGACTATGCACTGTATTGACTTCATTTCTCCCACTGACGGGCCTCTTCGTAGTACCAGAGGAGGAGCCTACTTGAATTTTTCCACTTTGAATGCCACTTTCGACACGCTCTCCAGTTAATATCAGGTCAGTGAAACCTGACGACGAGCTTCCCAGCAAATGACTGTAAAAAGGGCCAGTTAAAGTGCCCATGAACATGTCGACCATCTCGCGATCAAATAAGGGAGGTTGAACCCTTCCAGCTAGATCTCTCCATTTTTGAATGAACATTTTATTTGCAAGTACTCATCTTTTGGGAAATTCAAACAGTCAAGAGACTTGATCAGTGATCCTATCAGGGGGCACGTCACTTCAAGATTGTATTTTTCAAGACTTATACTGGGGGCAAGTCTTCCCAACATTCATTTCAAGAACTGAAGCAACAATCAGTCAGTCAAGGGCATTCTTCTTCAGCAATCCCCAAACAATTTATCAGTCCTTCTCAAGAGGATCATCAGTGTGACATAACAGAGTTGTCAATGTGCTTGTGTCGAGGAATCAAAATTCCAATTTACCCTCACAAAAAGAGTCTACCTCAGCTTTCATAACCAATTGCATCACATTGATCATTCATCACGCATAGAAAATTCATTATCATGCATGAAAACAAAATTCATGCTCATTTACATTCTTTCGAGGTCTCGTTGTTATCAAACATCTTACCTTGAGATCTAAGTCCAACTCACTTGGCATTTACCAAAGCGATTTCGTCTCACATTCATCAGTACATTAGCTGATAATGTCAACTCTTTGTCATATTCATCAGTACATTAGCTGATGTCATTCACCACTTGTTGTTATCATTAGTACATTAATTGATAATATGCGCTTTCGTTTCCCGTCATTAGTACATTAGCTGATGCAGGACTTTCATCAGTACATTAGCTGATATCAGATGTCTCCTATTTTCTCTCGTCAGTACATTAGCCGATGATTGATCATGGTTGCTTCCTCCTTATCAGTACACTAGCTGGTATATGACTTCTCTTCGTCAGTACATTAACTGACGTGAGCCTCTTTCTTCTTTCCTTATCAGTACATTAACTGGTATAGGATTTCCTTTCGTCAGTACATTAGCTGATGACAATTCCCTTTTGTTTCCCTCATCAGTACATTAACTGATGCAAGTCGATTTGTTTCGCATCTTTAGTACATTAACTGATGATATAATTGTTTTTCCTTCTTTAGTACATTAACTAAAGTAGTGTATCCTTTTCATCTTTTATCAGTACATTAGTTGCTAAGAGATCTCATTTCCATCTTTAGTACATTATCTAAAGTCGATGGTCTTCTTTGCCTTTACCAGTACATTAGCTGATATGGGTCGCTGTTTTCATCCAAAGCCAATAATTGGATGTCACAATCCACAATAAGGTGTTTTTTATCCGTCTAATGTCACTATTAGACGCTTCTACTGTCTTTTTACCCAGAGTTTTAACTTTCTTTTCCAAGTCTATCCAACATTAGTTTATCTTATTCCCCACAGAGAATCGAGTCTGTCTCATATCATATTACATTCAAAATAGCAAAAAGTGTCCATTGCATTCATGTCATAAGCATTGTTGCGGCGATCTTAGGACAAAAATTGTGTACTTTGTATTTAAGTCTCTTCACATCTTAGATAGAAGAAACTTAAATAGGGGCATCTGTCGCACCCCAATTTTTGACCCACATTTTTTCATTTTTGAGTTGTCGCATTTTGTTTCATCTGCATTCATTGTTCATACATTGCATCGTTGAATATTTAGAAAAAAATTAGACTTCTATTAAAGTCGACAAAAAATATCTTTCATTTGCATTTTCGCATGTTTCATTTTTTTAATTTGGTTTATAAAAAATATATAAAAATATGTGTTTTAATAATTTTGTTGATTTATTAGTATTATCATATTCATATTTTTAGTTTTTTATTTTCTTTATTAAATAGTATAGATTTTATTTTGTGAGACCCATTTATTTATTTTAAGCCCAAGATGGTCTTTTTGGTTGAGCTATGAAGCCGTTTCTTGTGTACAAGGTGATGTTCACGTTTTTTTGGTCCAAGCAAATGGTACACGCCAAACAGTAACGTCCAAAATTGCTGTCACACTGCTATCCCATGCCAAACATTAGAGTCCAAAAATCTGCATTTCTCTTGGCCACTACCCTGCACTTTGCAGTCCCAATACGTCCAAAAATTACACAAAAATGGACATCCACAGCAACTGCAATCAAAAAGAACAGAATCAGAGCACCATAATTGTTCAAACTTCTTTCAATTCCCCCCCCCCCCCCCCCCAATTTTCATTTCAAGATAACATTAAAACCCTAATCTTCTACTATAAAAGGAGACAGTCAACAACACAAAAGAGGGAAGAAAAGCGAACTAAAATTCTGCAAAAAAAAAAACTCTCTTCAAAGACTTCCTCCAAAATTTCAAACAGAAACCAATTGGCTTCATTTCACCTTCATATATCTAAACCATAAAACCACTCTTCCATTCTAAACAAGAAGAATAAAACCATAACTCAATCATACTACTCACAGTTTGATCATCTTCATATTACCATCTTCAAACCATCCAAAACCGTGACCTAACCTTCACCGCACTCACTCATACCTCATCATTCAACAACTCTCGTCACAGCCAACACAATACAAACCGCAACGACGCAGCACAGCCGTAGCATAGCAACAACCACAACGGCCTCAACAAAATCTCATACGCACAGATTTGCCACAATAGAAGAAGAAACAGAGTCTTAGAAAGAGAGACGAAGCGGAGCGGACGAAGAGTATACCTGAAGATCCCCAGCAGAGTCAGAACGCATAACCATAATAGAAACGCATCCAATCGTACAACAAAAGCATATCATGGGTAAAGGTTAAACTTCAACCTCCTTATTTCTAATACGTGCGATATATATGTTGTTGCTTGAATCGATTCTTGTTGAACAAATTTATTTGTGATTGCTGTTGTATTTGTTCTTTGTCTGAGTTCGAACTGCTGAGTGAAACAGAGAGAAAAAATAGAGTAACAGAGTTGAGTATTAAGAATAGAGAATCTGCGAGTGAGTTACCGAGAGAGATTCGGAATCGGTTGAGAGAGAACGACAATCATGAGAGGTCACGAAAGTTAGCGTTTTGTTCATGTTGTTGTTGGTGTTCGTTTGAAATTGAGGAAGCAGGGAAACTTTGTTCTTGTCGTTGTTGTATTTCTGAGATAAGCATAACTGAACGTGAGAGATGAGAGTATAGTGTTTTAGGGTTTGATTGATTCTGATGTTGACCTGGACCGGGTTTGGGCCATTAAGAGCCCAATCCGATTTTGTTAAACCAGCACCCCATCTGCCATGCGCACCTCTCCCTCTTGTGGTAGCTTCACGAGACTTATCTTGGGCCTGAATGCATTTTAAAGCCCAATTAATTTCACTTGTACATACCTCACCTTTTAATATTTTTTTATATTGTTTTAATTGCTTTAATAGTTTAATTCTATTTTAATGTTTATAAAAATACAAAAAAACATGTTTTTATTTAGACTTTTTATTTTTTTCCTTAATTAATTAAAAATACCAAAAATATTAAATTAACTTTCTCAATCCAGAAATAAATAAACCTTGGTCCAACGCCAAGTCATTTCAAATCATTTCTCGATCCAAAGTCGAGTTTTCTTTTCAAAAATCTTTTTCTTAACCACACCGAAAGATCGTGTGACAAGAAGTGTACACCTCTTGAATACCTCGATTCTTTTGGATTAACACATTTTTTTTAAACCTTTCTTTAATTAAATCGAAAGATCTTGTGACAAGGGGTGAACACCTCTTGAATACCCTGATCTTTTGAAACTAAAACACATTAATAAAATCAAAGTAATCAAGTGACAAGAAGTGCACACCTCTTGAATACCTTCGATCCTTTGAATCAAACAATAAAAAACTTTCTTAATCAAATCAAAGAAATCAAGTGACAAGAAGTGCACACCTCTTGAATACCTTGATTTTCTTGAACCAAAACTCTTTAATTAATCAAAGTGATCCTGTGACAAGAAGTGCACACCTCTTGATTACCTTGATCTTTTGAATCTAAAACACTTAATCAAACCAAAAGATCCTGTGACAAGGGGTGAACACCTCTTGAATACCTTGATCTTTTGAATTAAAATACATTAATCAAACCGAAAGATCTTGTGACAAGAAGTGCACACCTCTCGAATACCTTGATCTTTTGAAACAAATTAATTAACAAGGACAACAAGTGACAATGGGGCTCGCTCCTATTCAATACCTTGGGTAAAGACGCGCTAGGTGAACACCTATGCTCAATCCTTTGCTAAATGTCCCTTTAAAACATAATCTCAATTTCATTCAACCTTTTTTGCCTTAGGGCTTTTTAAAACTCTTTTCATAAACGAGACACTTATCCAATTTTCAATACGAACATACTTCCACATGTGAAGATCGAACATCTTCCATACGAATGCGATGATGGCCAAAATCATGTCTTATCTTGATTTAGTCATCCATTCTTGTAGTGATATCATATCCATGTGCGCGTAGTATTTCCATTTGAAAGCGATCGAGTACCTCTCGCTAAAATCAACCAACAAAACATTTCGTGGTTCCTAGCCCGAACTACGATTGCTCTGACTTTCCCATTGCACTAGGGAATACGTAGGCACAAGATACAAACGTCTTGGCGAGCATAATAATAAAAAATCTTTTCTTTTTTCTTCATAATAATAATAAAAATCCTAAAAAACATTTTCTTTTATCTTTTCTCGATTAGTAAGCTAAAGAACGCAAACAAAAACACTAACACTCAAACACAAAACTAACTAAATGGGTCCCATCGAGTACGATGGAGGTGAGGGGTGCTAACACCTTCCCCTTGCCTAACCGACTTCCGAACCCTAATTTGGTTGCGATGACCATCTTATCCTTCTTCTTTTCATTCGTGGGTTTTATCGATATTTTCCCTTTCCATCTTGGAATAAATAAAGTTCGGTGGCGACTCTGTTGTAATTCGAGCGCGCGATTACGCTCGAGTCACATTTTTTACCGCTACATCCCCGACAGACTTTCCTAGAAGAAATGAATCCACAATTTGTTATCTGTCGCATGAGGTAGTATCTTTCTCACATAGGACCTTATATGAAGCTTTGGGCAAGAGACTCCATCATACTTTACAAAGACAGGAACTTTGAACTTTGGAGGAATAACAACATCTGAGACTAGTCCAAGATCGTTGAAGTCTAAACCAGGGTTTTTTGTATCTCCATAGCTTTCATGCGTTCTTCCAAATACTGGTATTTGCTATCACCCTATTCGTCTTCGGAATGATAATCTTCTTTGTTAGCAGAGAGGGAGAGTTTGGCAGAACCCTGGTGGCTGTGATTGTCTTCCTGATCACCTTCACTGACTACTTCAGGGATTGGCGCTTTTCTGGGCATCCTGGCTAGGACTCTGACTTTCCTCACGAGGTGGCTCAAACCTACAGATCCCTTGGGCTTCTTTTTCTTCTTGATCATCAGGGCTTTCAGTTCCTGTTGCCCCTTTGCTAGCTCCAAAATTGCTATATGAACTTGGGCGTTTTGTGCCTCGAGATTCTTGATGTTTGTTTCGGAATCCATCCATTCTAACTGAAATAAACAGCGAGGAGATGAGAAACGTGTTATGTGAACCTGTTATGCAATGTTTATGAATGAAATGTATATGCAATTTCAAGGATCTTAGAATTTAAATTTGTTTAAACAAAAGAGAAACAAACATTTATTAGTCAAACATTTTATATCTTTTTTTTTTCCTTTTTTTTTTGTTTGCGTCTTTCGGGCTTCCAAGATAAAGCAAAAAATAAAGAAAATAAAGGATTCTTCAAGCCTCCCATGGACGCTTTCTCTTTGCACCCAGGAACGTGTTGATCTGCTGTTCTTCATGGAGTTGTCTGTTGAGCTCCAACACTTTCCTCTCATAGTCCTGACAGTGTGCTTTGAAGGTGTCCCTTTCTTCTTTTAATTGAACCCATGATTTCTGCAGCTCTTCCAGGTCAGTTGGCATGTCCGAATGTAGAATAACTCGAGGTTCCTTCCCTTCGACTTCTGGCTCAATAGTCACAGGTAGGATAGCGGGATATGGCATGATGAACTTCTGAGCACGAGCACACACCCATTTGAGGTAAGGCTCCATGGGAATAGAATTCCATTGTCCTAAAGACTTGCTTTCTACTTTGTAGACACTGCCCCAAGCATGTATAAACCTTCGTCGATATATTTGGGAATCATCTTCGTAGTCAAACACAATGCCGTGGATGATCATGTCGTGAGGACCATTTCTTCGCGCATATCCAAATTGGCGCAAAGCTAAGGAGGGATTGTAGATGATGCCTCCCCTAATGCCAAGGAGTGGCACATTAGGGTACTCCCCACAATGGTCAATGAGAGTGATGTCTTTTTGAAAGAAGTTGTTCCACCGGATATCTGAATGAGACAAAGACATAATCCTGCGAGACCATTGCATCTTTTGCTCGTTTCTCAACACTGATTGGGGAAGGTGTGATGTAAACCATCTAGCCAGTAGTGGTACACAACACATAAGAGTTCCTCGCTTTTTCATGGTACGAGTGTGTAGAGAATGTAGAATGTTGTTGAATGCAGTATAGGGCAAGCAACAACAAAAGATTTGGAAATATTGATCCGGGAATTATCGTCCTCAGAGATGGAGAGATGCCATTCAACAGTTTCTACGGTTTCGAGCTTGGGTTTGAATGAGCAAAAAGTAAACAAAGATATAGACAAGAAAAGAATAAACACATTCTTAGAAGAGAAATAACTTATCAGGAATGTTAATATATTCACTCTTCACAAACATACACTTACCAACCTGTTATACTCAACCTACGATACCCATCTATGTCATCACGTATCTCTCACATAAGCATCCATCACTGGAGCACAAACGAGATCATCTCACAACTAAGGTTATCTCTAACGCGAAGTCATGAGAACATTCGTGTTCTCGCGTCGGCGATCTCTCGCGCGCCGCTCAAACACAAAAGCATTAAGAACAAATACAAACAGTGGATGCTAGCTCTAAATCTATCTCTAGAGTTTAGAACCAACAGATTATCATCCTAGATAAGGATTCAAGAAGTTTATCTCTAAAGCACCCCAAATCCCCAGCATAGAGCAAAAATCCAGGATAACATCAACACAGATTCGTAAAGCAAGTTAAACATAACATTATAATCGGTAAATATACATAAGATTCAAGTAAATATACAAACAAACCCAACCAAAGAGAAATACACAAAGAAGAAGAGAAATGAACCAAAGATCTCCCGGTTTGTCAGCTCCGTTTGACGCTCAATCCATCCCCGATCATCCTTATGCAACCTCCGAAGTTGTTTTCTAAGCTAATTTTGATCTAAGAATGAAGTTGATGGTGTTGGGACTCAAAAATACCCAACCCATAACCTAAAAATGTGATTTTGGCCCCTTTTAACAAGCTGCTGTCTTAGCAGGTCCGCTTAGCGGACCCCCTCCGCTCAGCGGACTCAAAATTGCATCCAGACGCTGATTTGCTCCGCTGGAGCTCTGCTCAGCGGACCCCCTCCGCTTAGCGGAGTCTGCTAAAAATCAGATTTTGTTTTCGCCATAACTCGAGAACCGTAACTCCGAATTGCGCCCGGTTCGAAGCGTTGGAAAGCTTATTCAATGCTCTATCCAATAATGAATGAGTGGAAACCAAAATGATAATTTTTATCATCCTTATTTTGAGTCATTGGAATTCCGCTTGATGGTGGCTAAGCGGGCTTGCACAAAAACTGCGAAATCGAAGTCGTGCCTTTGACACTTTATTCCTTAAGGCTCCAATAAGCATGAATACCTATAAAAACAAAGGAAAAACTATCAAATGGTATAAAAGTATATGAAAATACAATTATTCACAAAGTATACGTATTTATGCACAAAACGGGGAATTATTCAAACGGTATTAACAAAAGTATCGATAAGTGCCACTATTTACATACACAAAATAAATACATTTTGGCACTTATCAAACTCTCCCCAACTTGAAACTTTGTTTGTCCTCAAACAATGTCAAATAAATCAAAGAATTGAAAGTAATAAACCAAAGAATCATGAATCAACAAGTTTTGAAAACCAAAAACAAATGTATGGCTCAATACAAAAACGTATAAACAAAGTAAATACTTAACACTATCCTACAACGACAACATGTAAACAAAACGAATCCTAAGCACAAAAAGCATACAAAACATTCTAACACAATACATGCTTTCTCATGAATCACACCTAGCAAAAATTCATCAATGGATGAAGAACACACAAAGGTGAAGGACTTTTAACACTCATCCAACAATCTTGCAAACAAAAGATTAAATTATGCATTCATCCAAAAATCACATTGAAGATACAAAAGCAAGAATCACAAGGACTTTTCAAGGTTGTAATGTGGCTTGGTTAACAAACAAGGGATATGTCCTAAGGCTAATCGAAACAAAAACTTGCCTAAACCTAAGGGAGTGATCAATCCACCAAAGATTCAAACAACAAAATCTCGATTAAACTTCTTCCTTAACCACAAGTTTCTCAAACCAATCACAATACTTATTAGCACAATTATTCACTTCTCTTTTCTTTTTTTTTTTTTAAAAACTTTTTCAAACTTTTTTTTTCTTTTCACATTTTTTTCTTTTTCTTTTCAACCTCATAGCAACAATCACATAAGTCGCAACCATTTCTCTCCCCAAATTGAATTCAACCACATCATCATGTGAATACTCCCTACTTTCTAAGGCAAGGTAAAAATTCATACCAAAAATCATGGTTGAGGGTTCAAGAAAAAAAAGAATCAATCATCCATGCAAAAATGAGAACTAAACACTCAAAGATAAGCATTTAGCAAAAACAACATGGACATTGACAAAAAGGCTCAAAAGGGTTAACAAATGATCACACACTCACAAGGTGAATTGACTATTTGGTTTTGGTGGTTGTGCTCAAAATGAAACAAAATGCCTTGATCCTTTTCATGCTTTCATAAAATCAACATAAACAAAAGATTAAGCATAATAAAATCCAGTTAAAACAAAGATTATGGCCTCCAGCATATATAAATAATGGAAAGCTTCCTCACATTTATGGTTTGGGAACTAAAGTGATTCAATCAACAAGCAAGTAATGCAAAAGAATGAATGGCATGGTAATTGTACAAATGAAAAGTTTCCTAAACATGTTATGCTATAGAAAGCGATAAATGAGTACCTTGAATGATACAACTTCAAAAATAATATCCTACCATTCATCCGCAAGTTGAAACACTCAAGCTTTGGAAAATCACCTCAAAAACCTTCGAATCACCGACAAAATTCGAGTACAAACAACCAACAAAAGAATTAGAAAAACAAAACTAATATATACTATTAATTAGCCTTGGTGAGAATGGGAAAAATGAGTGAACAAAGTGGAATAGGAACCCCACTGGTACAAAGCAAGAAAACAAAATTTTATTGTCATCGCTTAGCGGATGACAGAAAAACCAGAAAAATCATAACAGCAATAGCTGTTCTAATTTTCTTCCACTTCACCTAAATACCTCTTAAACATAAAAATAAACAAAATTTACAACTGTTGAGGTGCCTCCCAACAAGCGCTTGTTTTACGTCGTTAGCTCGACGCCTTTATTGTTTTGGTGTTTGGAAAGTATTTTCCTCCAATCATGCCATGGTGACGTCTCACCGCACAAGCCTAAGAAAGTGTCCTCACCAACCACTCAACAAACGTTACGGGTACAAATATATACAACAATTAAACTAACATAAAAACGAAAGTATACAACTATATACACAAACAAACACATATGCACAAGTATAAAACACAAACAACTATTATTATACAAAAAGAGAAAATTGGTAAATGTTGGATTCACAAGTTGAAAAGTGAAGATTTTGAATAACGAACTGGTCCGATCTCAACGTGTTTCACCAACATTCACCAACAAAGTATACTTGTATGCAAACATATACAAGTAACTATATGGTGAACATAAACAAGTAAACATATATAAGTAAATATATACACGTGAAACTATACAATATATACGTTATATACAAAGCTCAAAACCACGAAAACTATTGCGATGCAATCAAACCATCCCCGGCAACGGCGCCATTTTGTTGAATGCAGTATAGGGCAAGCAACAACAAAAGATTTGGAAATATTGATCCGGGAATTATCGTCCTCAGAGATGGAGAGATGCCATTCAACAATTTCTACGGTTTCGAGCTTGGGTTTGAATGAGCAAAAAGTAAACAAAGATATAGACAAGAAAAGAATAAACACATTCTTAGAAGAGAAATAACTTATCAGGAATGTTAATATATTCACTCTTCACAAACATACACTTACCAACCCGTTATACTCAACCTACGATACCCATCTATGTCATCACGTATCTCTCACATAAGCATCCATCTCTGGAGCACAAACGAGATCATCTCACAACTAAGGTTATCTCTAACGCGAAGTCATGAGAACATTCGTGTTCTCGCGTCGGCGATCTCTCGCGCGCCGCTCAAACACAAAAGCATTAAGAACAAATACAAACAGTGGATGCTAGCTCTAAATCTATCTCTAGAGTTTAGAACCAACAGATTATCATCCTAGATAAGGATTCAAGAAGTTTATCTCTAAAGCACCCCAAATCCCCAGCATAGAGCAAAAATCCAGGATAACATCAACACAGATTCGTAAAGCAAGTTAAACATAACATTATAATCGGTAAATATACATAAGATTCAAGTAAATATACAAACAAACCCAACCAAAGAGAAATACACAAAGAAGAAGAGAAATGAACCAAAGATCTCCCGGTTTGTCAGCTCCGTTTGACGCTCAATCCATCCCCGATCATCCTTATGCAACCTCCGAAGTTGTTTTCTAAGCTAATTTTGATCTAAGAATGAAGTTGATGGTGTTGGGACTCAAAAATACCCAACCCATAACCTAAAAATGTGATTTTGGCCCCTTTTAACAAGCTGCTGTCTTAGCAGGTCCGCTTAGCGGACCCCCTCCGCTCAGCGGACTCAAAATTGCATCCAGACGCTGATTTGCTCCGCTGGAGCTCCGCTCAGCAGACCCCCTCCGCTTAGCGGAGTCTGCTAAAAATCAGATTTTGTTTTCGCCATAACTCGAGAACCGTAACTCCGAATTGCGCCCGGTTCGAAGCGTTGGAAAGCTTATTCAATGCTCTATCCAATAATGAATGAGTGGAAACCAAAATGATAATTTTTATCATCCTTATTTTGAGTCTTTGGAATTCCTCTTGATGGTGGCTAAGCGGGCTTGCACAAAAACTGCGAAATCGAAGTCGTGCCTTTGACACTTTATTCCTCAAGGCTCCAATAAGCATGAATACCTATAAAAACAAAGGAAAAACTATCAAATGGTATAAAAGTATATGATAATACAATTATTCACAAAGTATACGTATTTATGCACAAAACGGGGAATTATTCAAATGGTATTAACAAAAGTATCGATAAGTGCCACTATTTACATACACAAAATAAATACATTTTGGCACTTATCAAATGTCTCCCAGCAAAGTAGGTACCGGATTGCGGGTTAAGAAAATGTTGACAGCATGCACACTTATGAATTGGTCGGGATTAGGGAATAAAACCAACCCATAAATCAAAAGAGCCGCAACTTCTTCAAAAGCTTGGTAACTCCTATCCTTTAATAGTGATCGAGCTTTTCCCATTAAGAACTTAGCAAGCAAACCCTCGACTCCACTCTTTGTTTCCCAATTAGACTCGATTTCTGACTTTCGCAAATGTAAGGCAGCAGCTATGATTTCAGGCTTTGGGATCTTTTCTAAACTAGTGAAAGGTAATTGATCTCGAACAGGTAACCCAATCAATTCAGAGAATTCCTCCAAGGTGGGTACTAGCTGGTAATCAGGAAATGTAAAACAATGATGTTCGGGATCAACGAATTGGAACAGGATTCGTATCATGTCTTCTTCAAATTTTGAGGTAACCAAATGGAGTAGGTGACCGTGCTTTTCGGTGAATTGAGCATTTCTGGGAAGTTCTGATATTAATTCCTTAAGTTCCGATGGTACTGTTGAGATGTTGATCTAAATATAATCTCTGGTAGCGGGAGCCATTACCTGCAACAACAGAACAAAGGTAAACTCTTTGATCCTTGAAATGATTAGTGAGAAAAATGATATGTTTATGATGCTTATGATGTCATGATGTCAAACATGTGGAAAACACACACAAATCACACAATAGCCTTAGGTTTAAAGGCTTGCACGAGGTTCATAGGTGATACCCTCCCCACTGAAGATGAGTTGGTTTAAACCTGTCTTAAAATGGTATTCGGGTTCTATGATCCTTGGAGACAACATCTCAATACGGCACTCGGACGGACGATCAAAACATTCCTCGAGGATAACCAACTTCGATCAATTTCAAAGCCAGTCACTTAATAGGCCACAAGTCAAGTTCAACTAAAGGTTCTAAGGCAAATTAGGGCTTGATGACATTTCAGAAGCCTAACATACTCCTTGATCGTTTTCAAGGGACATCAGTACAGACCAAAGTGTCGCACTAACGGTGACTACCAGATCAACCGTATCGGTACATGCTGTACAGCTTCCTTGGTCTATTGTCACATACTTAAGGTATCTCGAGATTTGGGCTAGAATCTTTCACACAAGTAAATTCAATACCCAAACAAACCTTTAAAAAATAGAGAAAATAAGACAAACAATTGAAAACATCGAAGTGATCTAAACTCTAAGGTAACCCCTTTAAAAACATTTTTTGAAATCCCTAGCAAAGTCGCCAGTTCTGTGATGCTCGATTTTTGTGGGATGCGAACCGACTCTTCTTTTATTTTTGAGTTGTGAAAATCAGAGAGTCGCCACCGACTTTTATTTTATCCAATTAAGGAAAGGTTTATAAAAGAAACAGAAAAAAGACCTTAAAGAGATTTTGGGTTCGGGGGTAGGTTATACAAAGGGAAGGTGTTAGCATCCTTTGTATCCATGGTTATCCATGGGCTCTTAATTGCTTAGCTCACTTGTTTGAATCGTTTGTTTTGCTTGAAATGCATGTATGTGGTTTTTAATATTTTGTAAAGAGTTAACTTTGTAATGATCCTTGTGCGGATGTATACATAGTGTTTATCTTTCGAAAGATATTTTGATGGTTCGAAAAAAAAGATTTTTAACTTCGTAATGATCCTTGTTTGGATATATACAAAGTGTTGTCTTTTTGAAAGTTTGTTTTGAAAAAACAGTGATGTGTAAGAACTTCTGTTGTTTTTGATTGAGCCAGCAATTAGGAGGTATACCCTAAGTTTATAAGGTTCTATTTCTTTAGAAAACTTTCCTTGACTGGATACAGAAGAAATTTGAATTGTATTTGAAACAGTAAGTTTTGATTTTTGAAATGAGTAACAGAGGGATTACCCTAAGAGGTGCAAGTTTGATTGTGTTTTGTTTTCAGATATGTTATCTTTGAGATTAGTGATCTAGCGCTTCAATTATTATTTTTGTCATACACGCAGTTTTATATGTACAGGAATTAAAGTGCGGGAATGTAAAATGCGGAAAGTAAATCTACGTTATTACATCGATTGTGCGAGAAATGTAAACTACGCTATTTACATGAATTTGACAACCTATACACTTATCTACGAATTTAAATTGCAATAAGATAAAGGGAAAATATTTTTGGATTTTTGGATGGTTGATTTTAATTAAAATTAATGCACAATTAATTTAATTAAAAGGTTAAGAATTAGAAATAAAATTTAAATCTAAAAAGTTAAGTCTAAAATATGTCCAATTTGTTTGTTAATTAATTTTAAAATAAAATAATTTTTTTTTTGTGATTTTTGAAATGTTTTTTTTTTTTGAATTATTAAATTAATTAACATATAATTATACAAATAATTATACACATAAATTAAACTTAAAGAGAAAAATATTCTAAATATGTGCAAAAGTAGTTTATAATATAAAAACTTATTTTAATAAAAAGAAAACATTTTTTTTGATTTTTTTGATAGGTTAGAAATAACTAAAAGATAAATATATAAATATTATCTAATTATTCAAACAAGATATTTTAATTATTAAGAAAAATAAAATATTTTTGTTTTAAAAATTAATTAAACATTTTATCACCCTAAAAATATTTTTAATATAATTTTTTGATTTTTAAAACTATTTTAAATTAATTTTACAAGGAAAATCAAATAAAAATAGAAAATATCAAAAATATATTATCTGGTGTGGTTGATGGGAGGGTCTATGGTATGGATGCGTGCCCAGGTGCGTTGGATCTTGTTACAAGTTGATCTGATGGCTGTAAGCGTGAGGCACATGGTATGATGGTGGAACGCAAAGCACATGACTTGTCTGAAATTTAAAAAACGCACGCGCGCAAATTGGCCAACCAGAGGACGCCACGTGCTCGTCTTCTACCTTGCAAACCTGTAAAAGTTTCAGCTACAAATTAGCTACGGATTTTTCCCAGCTATTTCGTAGCTGATCATCTCCGATCTCAAACCTGCACGAAACAAGTTGAACAAACAAAATAGTAACCCAGATCAATCAAGTGACATGCCCTGAGCTCAAATATGCCCTTGTTGTCACCTAATTTGGTCTCTATCGCAGATCCCCATTTTTGAAGCTTCGAAACCCTAAAATGGCAACTCCATATACCTGCACTTAAACTCAAATTAAACAATCCAGAAACATTCTACAAGTTCATATGATCATGAATATGTATTTAAAACAAGTTTATGGTGCATGAATTAGTGTAACCGAGTTCAAATGAAAGTCACTGAACCATGACTTATGGAGCTCGATTCTGTGAGCTTCAAGGCCTGGTAATGATTGGAATAGGTTCAGTGATACTTGAGGAAGATGTTTGAATGTTTAAATCTCACTGAATTGGCCTTAAATCCAAAATTCGAGTTTCAAGTTTCTTGCAAATTTTTTGAAGTGTGAGAGGTGAACTTTTGCTCTGAATTCGTGTGTGTCCTCTTGCTGAAGTGTTCTAAGCTATTTATAAGCAATAGAGGTGCTGCAAACTTAAGCTAACAAGCTTTGAGTGTCTTTGAACTTTTGAATTTTTTAATAATAAAAGCTTTGAATTTCTTGTCCATGGCTTCAATTTTCTTCACCCCTCTTGCCATAGGTCTTCTGTACCTCAATGCTGCAGAGTTTGGATCAAACTTGGTGACTCAAGCTAAGGACAAAAGCCTTGAATCATTATCTTGAACCATTTCTTTTTTAATTTAACTTTAAATGAAATAAAATTAAATTAAAAACGAAATAAAAATCTCATGGGCCTAATGTTGGTCGCGGGAGCCCTTTAACATCATTAGAAACATGTTTGGATCATGAATGCTTGGCCTCTTTTGAAAAAAAAACAATTTTGATCAATGCTAGTTTCATGCATTTTCCCAAAAAATAGCCAACTTCAACAAGGCATAATTCCCTCAATTTTGATCATATGAAGGAGTTCTTGTACTTTTTAGAAACCTCAAGATGTCCTCTACAAGCTGCTTTGAAAGATTTTTTGCATTTGGAGAATTTATCTTGATGTTATGGGCTTTGACAAAAAACTGCTTTTTGTTGACTTTGAAAATGACCTGTAATGTCTTGGCTCATATTTTCCAAATGGTAAATCCAATGACCATGGGACCAATTTCATTTGAAAGATAATTGAATTACCTTCAAAATAAGCTTTGGTTGGAATTTTTCGGATGAACGAGGATAGAATTATGGCCGGTCAAAGTGCAGTTGACTTTTTAGGAGAAAACCCTAATTTTGAAACTTAGAGTTTTGTCGATTTCTGAACTTTTCTTGATGAATTATGATCCACCATTGATCAAATGATGAATCTTTTGACAAAATATGGATGTTGACAAAAAATTTCATTTTTGACTGTCTGTTGACTTTTCGGTCAAACTGGTCGTCTGTTGACTGTTTGAGCTGTTGACTATGCGTTCGAGCAAATCGAAGTTTGAAAATTTGTCTGGTGGTACTTTGAGACATATGGAGATCCATGAAATCCATTTGAGGTCTCAAAAACACTTGTTCTCCTGAAAAAAAACAAAAACCCTAATTAGGGACTGTTTGTGTAGGAGACAGTTAAGTGTACCTGATTTTTGTGCAGTGTTGAGTCTCTGCTGATCTTGTGATTATCATAAGACTTCTAGAACAAAAATCTTGGAATTTTGAAATGTGAAAGATTGATTTGAATGATGATACAAAACACGGAGAATCGTGTAGTCAGCGGGTTTGACTGTTAACTAGCTGTCTGGGTATTAACGTAACAGTTAAAGTTAATTTTTTTCTTTTTTGTTTTTGTTGTGTTAATGGTGAAAATTATGTACATGAGTTGTTAGAAAAACACAAACATAATAAATAAATAAAATATACCGTACACGAACGAAATTACTGATAATAATCTTGAGAAGGATTTAATGCACAGAAAAATAAGAATTTAACTAGCAATAAACACACATAATATTATCTTACTAATTAAACGACGGTACAACAGATATTACAATATTTAATACTGACCGTACAAATATTACATAAAAATATAGCGAACAGTACGACAAATATAATGAACGGTACGTTAATTGAAAGCGAAAGATACGACAAACTTTAAGTATGACGATTAAAAACCCATGCTATAAACAACAATATATAGATGTACGGGAGTGCAAGCATCCCAGGTCCGCATTTTTCAGGACTATGTAGACAGAAAAAGAATGTGATCACCACAAAAACAGTGATGACAGCAAGAAAAAACGTATCCACCCACTTTGCCATTTTTGCCAGGGAAGAAGAGAAAATATTTATGAGATAGTATGATAGAAATTTGGGAGATGAGTGAAATTTGATGTGAGAATTTATGGAAAAAATGAGGGGTATATATAGAGTGAAAAGAAGGATGGAGACGTCGGGGAATGAAGTGATACCGTACAAAAAAGGAAAGTTTGAGTGGTAGTAGGATTTGAAAGAAAGTGTATGGTAGGGTTTGAAAAGAAAGATGTATAGAATAAAGTTAGGGTTTGATTTGAGAGAAAAAAGATTTGAAAAGAAAGAAAGAGATTTGAAAACAATAATATAGTACAAAAATTAGTGGGGAACAAAACCAATAATAATTTAATTGTTACCAGTACAGTCTGAATCCCTGGACTCTGCCCCTGCAAAATTTGATTCTGTACCAATTGCGTCAGTATTATTTATCTGAAAATAAATCTCAAATAAACAGCGTGTGAAGTGATAAACAGTATTTGGCATTTGTGTAAGAATGAATTCAACAACGAACCCAAAATACCGTATAAAAAATATTCTAAAAACTGAGTATTCATAAAATCAGGATATTTATGAAATAAAATCCAAGATTACATAAAACTCCCAATTTTTAGACAGAAGTCTGTTGCCTTCTTTTTTTTTGAAAAAAGATGCGGGCAAATTTTGGGGTACAACAACTACAAAACCTGTATTAGCTTCACACATATATACAACCTGCATATACAATATCAACCAGGTATGTTTTACCAATAATGCAGCCAACATGAAAACACCTTCAATCTCCCCCTTTGGCTAATTTTTGACTAAAACAACCTGTCACACCATACCAGAGAAATACTTGCAGCGGACAAAAGATAACCAAAACACAATAACACAAGCTAATACAAAACAGGAAGCATACATGACCAGTATGCACACAATGCTTAGACAAAACCAGACAGACAAACACAAGAGTAGCACAAGCACAAACAGATCAACACAAAGATAAGAAAATTAGTATTGTTGATCACACACAACCACCATTCTTGTTGTTCTGGAGTGACATATGTTACTTCTCCCCCTGTTTGGCCATAAATGTTGCCAAAGCCATCGGAAGTGTCTTCTCCACCTGTATTTTTTTTGTTTTTTTTGTTGTTGTTGTTGTTGTTGACTCTATGGTTCTTCAAGGATGTAGAGTCCTAACTTGCTTCGCAAGTTCTCAAACTGTGTAGCATCAAGAGCTTTTGTGAAGATGTCAGCTAGCTGAAGTTCAGTGTTTATGTGCTCTAGGCAAATTACCTTGTCTTCGACGAGTTCTCTGATAAAGTGGTGTCAGATATCAATATGTTTCGTTCTGCTATGCTGAATTGGATTTTTGGAGATATTGATAGCACTGATATTGTCACAATATAAATCATGACATTCTGAGGAGCATTGTACTCAGTCAGCAGTTGTTTCATCCAGACCAATTGTGAACAACTACTACCAGCTGCTATGCACTCTGCTTCAACAGTAGATAAGGAGACACAATTTTGTTTCATGCTGAACCATGATATAAGGTTGCTACCTAGAATGAAACATCTTCTAGATGTGCTTTTTATATCATCAGCACTTCCAGCCCAGTCAGCATCACAGTATCCAGTCAAGAAAGGGTCACTTCCGTTGGTGTACAGTATGCCATAGTCTGAAGTCCCATTTACATATTTAAGAATTCTCTTGACTTGATTCAAGTGACTTGCCTTTGGTTCTGCTTGATATCTAGCACACACTTCGACTGCATATGTAATATCTGGTCTGCTGGCTGTCAGATATAACAAACTTCCAATCATGCTTCTGTACAAACTCTGGTCAACACTTATGCCCCCTTCATCTTTGGATAGCTTTTGATGTGTTGGTGCAGGAGTTCTTTTGTGACTTGCATTATCCATACCAAATTTCTTTACTATATTCTTGGCATATTTGCTTTGAGACATGATTGTGGAGTCTTCCATTTGCTTGACTTGAAGACCAAGAAAGTAAGTCAGTTCCCCAACCATACTCATTTCAAATTCAGTCTGCATTTGACCAACAAAGTGTTTTACCATTGTATCTGACATTCCTCCCAACACTATGTCATCCACATATATCTGAGCAATCATGATTCTTCCATCTTTGTTTTTGACGAAGAGGGTTTTTTCTATTCCACCTTTCTTATATCCATTTGTGGTCAGAAATTGAGTTAGCCTTTCATACCAAGCTCTTGGAGCTTGTTTCAACCCATAGAGAGATTTTCTCAATTTGTATACATGATCAGGAAAATTTGGATCAGCAAACCCTTTAGGTTGTTCCACATAAACTTCTTCGTTCAGATATCCATTTAGAAATGCACTTTTTACATCCATCTGATAAAGTTTGAACTTCAGAATGCGTGCTACTCCTAGTAGAAGTCTAATTGACTCAAGTCTTGCTACAGGTGCAAAAGTCTCATCAAAGTCTACTCCCTCCACTTGAGTGTATCCTTGAGCCACTAACCTGGCCTTGTTTCTTGTTATGACTCCTTGTTCATTAGTCTTGTTCTTGTATATCCATTTGGTAACTATGATATTTGTTCCTTCTGGTCTAGGTACCAGTTCCCATACTTCGTTCCTTTTGAACTGTGCAAGTTCCTCTTGCATGTCATTGATCTAAAACCCATCTGTCAGGGCTTCCTTTACATTTTTTGGTTCAACTTTGGACACAAAGCAGGAATTAGCTATAGTTTCTTTTGACTTGGTCATTATTCCACTGTTGAGATCTCCTATATCAGTTCCCTAGGGTGATCTTTCTGGATTCTAATAGATGGATCTTTGTTGATTAGCTCAGGTTCTGGCTCTGAAGGAGTTTCATTACTCACGTATGGTTGGTTTGTCTGTTCAGCCTGAATTTCAATGAATGTTTCAACATTCTCTGTGACATCGAATTCTCCATGTTGATCATCGACGACCACATTGATGGATTCCATCAACACTTATGTTCTGGTGTTGAATACTCTATAAGCCCTGCTATTTGTTGAATATCCATAGAATATGCCTTCATCACTTTTGGAGTTCATAAAGAGTGGAGGAGGTTCCTTTTCTCAATGTTACTATGTTATGGACATAGCAGGCTGTGTTCATAGCCTCAGCCCAAAAATGCATGGGAAGTTTCTTAGCATGAATCATTGCTCTGGCTGACTCTTGTATAGTCCTGTTTTTCCTTTCTACTACTCCGTTTTGTTGGGGTGTAATAGGGGAGGAGAATTCATGATTAATTCCTTCAGTTGAGCAGAATTCAGCAAATCTGGCATTCTCAAATTCTTTTCCATGATCGCTTCTGATTCTGATGACAATGCTTTCTTTTTCTCTTTGTAGTCTAGTGCAGAGCTCTTTAAAGACATCAAATACGTCGGATTTTTCTCTAATGAAGCTTATCCATGTGTATCTGGAATAATCATCAACTACTACATAAGCATACCTTTTTCCTCCAAGACTTTCCACTTGCATTGGTCCCATTAGATCCATATGCAATAGTTCCAGAGTTTTAGAGGTGGTGAGTTGACTGACCCTTGGGTGAGAGGTCCTGGTTTGCTTGCCAGCCTGACATTCTCCACAAAATTTGCTTCATCAATCTGTAGCTTAGGTATTCCTCTCGTAGCTTCCTTGTTTATGATCTTTTTCATTCCTCTCAAATGTAGATGTCCCAGTTTTTGATGCCAGAGTCTAACTTCTTTTTCTTCTTTTGCCATGGCGCATATTGATGAATGACTTGCTATTTTGAGTTCCTATAAGTAGCATTTGTCTTTGGATCTTACTCCCTTCATGACCTCTACATCTTCTTCATTAGTGACCACACATTCATCTTTGGTAAATCTGACTTTCAGGCCTTGGTCACATAGTTGACTGATGCTGGTCAAGTTTGCAGCTAGAACTTTGACTAGTAGAACACTGTCTAGTTGAGGGGCTCCTGCATGTTCTAGTTTTCCTACCCCTTTAATCTCTCCCCTGGCTCCATCACCAAAGGTCACATAGCTGGTGGAGTGTGGCTTGATTTCTTCTAACAAGTTTTTCATTCTTGTCATGTGTTTTGAACATCCACTATTAAAATACCAGTCTCCTTTGGTTAACACCCTAAAGGAGGTGTGAGCAATTAAAGCAGAACATTTGGCAACCCATTGTTGTTTCGTGAGATGGTTGTGCTGGTTGAGATTGTTCATACATTTTTGCCAAGGGTATCCAGTCAGTTCATAGCAGAATCATTTCAGGTGGCCAAATCTCCCACAGTAGTGGCATCTCCATTTCTGAAATTTCCCTTTTCTTTGGTTCCAATTCCTCTTTTCATGATGTCGTGACGTTGATGTTGACATCTGCTTGACAGGGAGAGTTTATGGTTCTGACTCTTTTAACCCTAGATTAGGTTCATTTACAAATCCTAATCCAGACCGATTTCCTCCTTTCTGACCAATTTCAAGAATCTTTTCAAGGGAGTCAGTTCCATTGTTCAGCATTCTAATTGATCTTGACATCTGATCTAGTTTGCAGTTGAAAATGCTGATTTCACAATTGAGATGTGCTATGGTTGCAAGAAGTTCTTTTTTCCCGACTTCTAGTTCTTCTATAACTTTCTTTTGCTTCTCCTTTATCCTCCACATTTCAGCACTCTTGATCCTTAGATCATTGTATGAGATGACCAGTTCTTCAAAGGTGGGAGCCTTTTTGTTGTTTTTGTGATTAAGTGTACACACACTTGTTAGAGCAGCACATTCCTCTTCAGTATCACTATCTGAGTTTTCATCAGATCGAGTGGCAGACATACCTTTTCTTTGCTCTTTGAGGTAGGTGGGACATTCAGCTCGAATGTGTCCATATCCTTCACAAGCGTGACATTGAACCTCTCTTTCCAGATCTGCCTTTTCTTCAGCTGTGACTCTTTTGTTAGGAGCATATGTTTTGTTGATGTCATTGGAAGTGTTCTTGACATTGAATCTAGACTTCTGACCAACCCTTTTATGAAATCTGTTGAATTGTTTTCCAAGCATGGCTATGGCTTCTGATATATTGTCATTATTTCCATCATTATCATCTGTGTTGGTGATAAATGCTATGCTTTTGTTCTTCTCTTCAACAGGCTTACAAATGCTCAACTCAAAGGTTTGAAGAGACCCAACGAGTTTGTCCAGCTTTATTTTGCTGATGTCTTGGGCTTCCTCTATGGCAGTTACCTTCATATCAAATCGCTTAGGCACTGATCTGAGGACCTTCCTTACCAGTTTTTCTTCAGTCATTTTTTCTCCTAAGGCGTCTGAGTTGTTTGATATCTCAAGAACATTCATGTAGAATTCATAAATGGTTTCATCCTCTTTCATTTTGAGATTTTCAAACTTGGTGGTAAGTATTTGAAGTCCCGACATCTTTACCTTGGACGTGCCTTCATGTGTTGTTTTGAGAATATCCCAAGCTTCTTTAGCCAGCTCACAGTGTTGCACAAGTCTGAAGATGTTCTTGTCAATACCATTGAACAGTGCACTTAGGGCCTTGGAATTGTCCAAAGCTAACTCTTTAGATTTGCTCCATTGAGTTTCAGGAATTAGGACAGTGGTTCCATCTTCCAAAATTTTCTCAGGATGTTTCCATCCGCTTTGAACAGCTCTCCAGGCCTTGTTGTCCACTGGCTTAATGACTGCTACCATACGAGGTTTCCAGTAGTCATAGTTAGAGCCATCCAGGATAGGTGGTCTGTTTCCAAACACTAACAGTTCCTTCTCCATAGTACCAGAACTTTGTTATCCCTAGATATCACCCAGATGTAAACAGGCAGGGTGCCTGCTATGATGCCAATTGAAAATTCTAGTAACACACGCTCGATGTCAAACTGAATGTTATAACATCCACAATTATGCAGCACAGACAGTAATAAAAAAACAACATAAAAACAATAAAGAATACACAGAATTGTTTACCTAGTTCGGTTCAAACAACCTACTCTGGGGGCTACCAAGCCAGGGATGAAGTCCACTATCAATAGTATCAATTCAAAGCTAAACTCCCCCGTTTACAACTTCTCACTTAATCACTACCCAATGACCCTTCTACCTAGGTTCTACCTAGATATGGAATATCTCCATTCCACTCCCCCTCAATCACAGTAGTGATTACACAAACAATAAACAATTACAGATAGAAGACACTCTTCAAAAACACACCTTGATCTGCTTAAAAGCTTCAATTAAGAGACACACACTCGTGCTTAAAAGCTTAGAGTGACATTACACAAACACAAACTAATTCTAACGCAATCATCAAGGACAATTGCTTGGATCACATGAGACAGTTACAGAACAACAGTTCTTCACAATACACAATCTTCTGTCTGCATTCCAAATTAGGATTGCAGTCCTTTTTATATACAGTTTTGGGCCTTGGGATTTTTAAGAAACAGATTAGGGTTAACAAAGTTAACCTAATTCACATGCCAACTGTCTGTTACACAATGTGCTGTCAGTAGGATCTTCTGGACGAAATATGCAGCACTCAATAAAAAGTTTCCTAAACTGATAAAAGGGATAAATCAGGAAACACAATTAATAAACAATAACAACTCCTGCTGTCACACATGGATGTCATGACATCGATCATGACATTCACTACAAAACCTGTATTAGCTTCACACATATATGCAACCTTCATATACAATATCAACCAGGTATGTTTTTTCAATAATGCAGCCAACATGAAAACACCTTCAGTAATATTGTGACTGCTGTTTACTATCCAGAAGAAAATTATCATATATGGAGTATGATTTATAACCAGTTCTAGGGATGATGATCTGTTTGTAGTGTTTATAGCAACTCTTTGTCACTCAAGTTTTTATATTTAGATTTGGTTCAGGTTTATTAGGTATATAATGTACTTAGTCAATCATATACTGATGCTATTGTCATTGATATGTAGACAATAAAATAATTTATATTCATACAATTGTAGTAATCAAACTTTAAATTTTTTAAAATTGGCGCAAGTGATTGGTGTGTTGGTTTGAAAAAGAAAATCAGCCCTTTGGGCAAGTTTGATTTCACTATTGGAGTACTTAGAACTTATTCTAAAATTGATTTTGTACGTATAGAATTTTAATTAGTGGCCATAAACAAACCGTGGCAAGACCTAGGCAACTAAGCTGTATACTATACATTAAATAAGAACCGTGGTTTTACGATTTGGCCACTGTTTAGAACTGAGGCGCAATATATACCGCGGCCTTAATCTAGATACCTAAACTGTGGCCTATACAAGCCACTGATGTCTATAAAACGTGGCACAAACAAGAAAACATTGGCTTATACTTTAGGCCACGACTGCATATCCCACAGTTACTTTTCCGTGGCCAAAGCGTTAAACCACCGTTATTTTGCATATAGTCGCGATTTTATGGTCGTGGCAGATGACCTTTTTTTATAGTGGAGTTGGAACCACGAGCTCCCCCATTGTTTGTGGGTTGATTAACCATAGCCAAAGAAGGATTATCGGAGGCCGTGGAAATAGCAGTACGATACTCTTGGCCAAGAATCATTAAGAAGGTTTTGTCAAGAGAAGGGAGAGGATCCAGAAGGAAAATTTGTGAACGAACATTGCAAAAGGGCTCATTAAGGCCTTTAAGAAACTTGAGAACATGGTCTTCGTTCTTGTATTTGTGGAGATCAGTAGCGGTACTACGAAAACTCTTTTAGTGGGGGAGAGTTGTAACACCCCATATTTTTCCATTAAAATTAATTGAAATATAAATTAGTTATTTGGAATTAATTAATTATTTGGTGAATTATTAGAGAATTGGAAACAATAAAATTGGGCTTGTATTGTGATTAGTAGAAAGGGGGTGCTAAGTGTGTAGGCCTCACTAATCATATTTCTATTTTTCATAAAATAGAGAAATTTGTGAAAAAAGAGAATTAGAAGCAAAAGAGGCAAAGTGGGAGAACAGAGAAGATACGTGAAAGAGGAGCAGAAGAGGAAGAGAACCTTCAAGAGATTCAAGATATAAGGTAAGGGGGAACTCTTCGGGTTAGTGATTATTATACAATCAAGGGTAGTAGAACTGATTAGAATTGTAATTTGATTCGATTTCCTGTTTAGGTTTTGGGGTTTTGGGGGATTTAGGTTGATTATGTTGATTTGATGCAATTGATGAATTGATTATTGGTCTTGGTGATAGATGACCTCTAAAATGTGTTATAATTGTAGTATGTTATGTTACTTGATGATATTTTAGTGTGGGAATTACTGTGGTATGATTGGATTGAAATTGAGAGAGGAAGGATGTCAAAATCGCAGCAAAATTCTGCATAAAATGTAGCATGCGTCGACTTGAAGATTCCTTGCGTCGACTCATGCAGAAAAATTACTCAGTATGAGTCGACCTACAGGTTCGACCTGAGCAAACCCGAGGGGGGCAGGAATTCTATGCATCGACCTGAAAGAGTTATGCGTCGGCTCACAGCATTCAATTTTTGACAAATTTTTCCGAAGGTCATAACTTTCAAACCGTACATCCGATTTGTGTGCCATTTTGGGCGTTGCGAAGATGATTAAGAGCTTTATATGATGAATTGATGAAATGGGCAGTGGCCGATTTTATTTTAAATCTTGATTTAATTTAAACGACGAATCGTAACATTGTGTACATATATGTGTGAATGTAGAAATGTGTTGTATGGTGATGAACTTATCCTGATGTCCAATATGAATTGGATGATGTTTGACATGATTATGTGTGCTATAATTGAATGTTTTCTAAGACATGTGCATGCTTATTGGTGATGAAATGGTGAGTTGTAATGAGACGATGCGAAGCATCGGATCGGTGATGGTATAAGTATGTCATATGTGTGCATTCATTCATACGCATTTTGGTGATGGATCCCAGTGATGTTGAGGATCAAATGGTGGGCATAATTCCCATTGTGTGGAATTTGTGCCGGTTGGCTGTATCTTGGTGATGAATAGATCAGTCGGATGGGTTTAGCCCATGTATGGTACCACTTACATAGAGTTAGTTTATTCATAAGCATAATGATATAGTATGACTGAATGGATTGCGTATTATGCTCCGTGATGTGTTTGTTGGCGTGATTATTTGATTAACTGTTGTGAATCCGAAATACATGTTATGATTGGGTGAATAATAATTATATGACGTTTTATTGCTTATGAATGCATAATACTTATTAATTTCGAATTAGACTCACCCTTACATGTTGTCATTTTCAGATTGAGGAGTAGTGGCCTATTGATCGGTGAGGATAGCTTATAGAGCTCATCCAGTAGTTCGGTGTCGTGTCAGTCATGCTCTGATCGTGTAACACTGGGGAACGATTTAGTTAGAGTTTGAGTTGCGTACTTTATTTTGGTGGTTTTGGTTTTATTCCATTACTTTGTTTTGGTGGTGTATACTTCCGCTGTGTTAAACATGATGTGGTTTAATTGGTGAATCATTTCTAATAAGGCATGACAATTGACACATGTTTGGTTTAAATTAATTGTGGCACCCTTGGTTATATATTTTACTCTGATTATTTTAATAATTTCCGCGGGGGTTTAGAAGTGTGTTACATTAGTGGTATCAGAGCATAGTTGGTCGTTGTGATCAGAGTCTTATTGTTAATTCTTCCTTTGGTATGCGACATGTGTGTGAAACGCTGTCGGTTCTGGGTGTGTTCTAACGGCTTGCTTGCAGAGATGGGATTGAAACAAGTGGTTCAGTAGACTGTTGTTGGCGACACCGCAAGTGTTGTTGGAGTTGGTTGTTTCCCGAATCGAAGGTGACTTGGATTTAAAACTTGGGTTGTTAATTAAGTTGGAGCGTCTTGAAGGAGGATGATTGGACGTAGTTGATGGTTATTTCTAGGAGAGGGAATTTAGAAAGTTGTGATGTATCAGTACTGATTGATGGACTGCAAAGTTGTCAGTTAAGCAGCTTTGCTAAGACAATTTATAGGGGATAAAGCTTATTTTTAGTTATAAAAAGAATGATAGAAGATTGTATAAGATCATAAAATAAATGCTTTAGAAGTGAGCAAAACACTCCTTTATATAGGAAAAAAACTTATCTCAAAAAGAAAATAATCCATAGGTTTGGTTGCTTTTTAATAAATTAGGAATAGCAATCTAATCGATTAGGCTAAGTCATAAAAGGAAACCTATGACATACTGAAACCTTAAATGATTAATTGGCTTCTTAATTGAATAGGAGGAAACCTCAATATTTAATGTATTAGAAGAGCGCTATGATCCATTAAATAATATGTTAATATTTTGTAATTTGTCAGAAATACTTCTTACTCGATTAACAACTTGCTAGGATTGGTGTTTAGAAGAAATTAAAAATAGATGAATAGGTTTGAAATGTTTATGTGTGTTTGTGTTTGTGTGTGTTCATTTCCTTAGTACAACAATAATCACTCTTGATAATTTAACTTGTAAGTTATTAAAAGAGATTAAATTACTAAGTGTAAGATGAGACGAGCTTTCTCGTCTTAATTTCCGTATCATGTTGATATTAGGATTGATTTGACTTATTTTATTACATTATTGAAACTTGTTTAACTTGATTTTTGATAGCTTACTGTGTGATGATGTTTAAGATGATTTTTTTTCTTGCTTAGATGGGAATTTCAAAACTTTAAAAAACATTAACATACACAATACATAAAACCATAATATGCTTTGGATTGTAGATATTCATGAATCAATTGATAGTGATGCATTAGTTGGAAACCTTTAACCCTCTTACTAAATTAGCATCTTTTCATGGTTCAACCAGCATTTTCTATTTAGCAATCAATTGTAGCTGATTTTCTATTTAGCTTTTAGTTTGTAATTAGATTATGCTAGATAAGAATAGATATGTCATTCTATTTCTTATATGTTATTCTCCAACGTATTTTGATTTTTGATGGGAAAAACCCAATCACAATAAAATGATGAGCAAGTTAGTGAGAGAGAGTGACAGAGAAAAATAGAGATAATTAGGGAGAATTGGTGAAAATAGAGCCATTATTATAAACAAGAAAATTGAGGTATTTATACATCAATTGACACCTGTACAACTAACTAACTAAATGAGAAAACAATTTTTTCGAACATGTAACAGGTTACATAAAACCTGTAGCCGGTTACAAACACCATTGTCTTTATTTTGGTTGTTCTAGGAAGGTGGTAATCAGTCATCAAAGCTGTAATGGGTTACAAGCGCCTCTATTTTATTTCTTTTTTTACAGATTAAGGTGGTAACCGGTTACACCCAACCTCTAACGGGTTACACCAAACTTGTAACCGGTTACACCTTATTCAAATTAAATTTTTTTTAACATACCACCTTAATTCAAGTCTTCATGCTCATGTGCATCTTCATATTCTTGAACACTTCCATTGTCACTCATTTGCTTAGCAAATCGAAAACTTGTTTTTCGCTTTGTCATACCCCAATTTTTGACCCTAAGATCATACATTGGTTGTAGTTTAATCATCAATCAAGAGCACCATTGTGAGACTCCATTCTTGATACTGTGTTTATCTCTGAGGGGAATCATCAAGCACTTTTAGTTTTTTTATGTGTTTTATACTAACCCAAAATAAAAAAAAAATGTATTTTGTCTCTTTTGTTTATATTTTGCAAGTAAAAGATCGGGCAAAAATCAAAACAGTGCAAGAAAGCAATTTTGGAAAATTTTGAAGATGGAAATCAATTTACCCATAGGGGAAATCGATTTCCCTGGGGCGAAATTCAAAAATAATAAGGAGGGAAGTGTGACATCATTTTGGCACCTATTTTCTTTGATCATCTTTGTCATTTTACCAATTTTCCACCTCACCAAAATTAATTCCCTTCATTAAACCCACTTAAACCCCCATTTTACCATTTTACCATTTAAATACCATTTAAACACCAATTAAACACAAGTTAATTAACCAAAAGCAAAAAGACCAAATTGCCACTACTCTTGCTCCCATCCTATAAATAGAGGTCTCTACTCCCTCATTTCTCAAGCTTGGAGAGCCAAAAAAGTTCTTGCAAATTCATTTCTCACCCTTTCCAAAACCCTCATGATCGGAAAAATAGCAAGTGTACTATTTTGCCTCTGTAGTAATAATAGGAAAATTCCCCGAATGTAGATCTCAAGGATTGCACGTTAATATCGAGTTTAAATAATAGTTCAATTAAACAAAAACTATATTTGGAGTTTTGTTTGCAAATTGTGACTAAAAATAATTAAAATAAGCAGAAAAGTAAATTGGCTTTTTGACAAATATGAGTATTATGCTAGGGTAAAGTGTGTGATTGTTCCTGTAATAACCTTGGATTTAGATCTCTTCAACAAGTTCATAACCTTTAATTACCGCCCTTTAGATTATTTTCCCCTAAGTCCTTAGTGGGAAAACCTTTGAACATTCATCCTAAATCCTAAGTCCTTAGAGAATTATGATGAAATCAAGCCTTTATGTTATCAAGAGTTAACCGGTAACTATAGGGTATCCCTAGTGTCATGCCCTAATTTTTGACCCCCCTGAGATGACATATCTTCAGGATTTTCATCAGGTCAAAGCAAGTACCCAGAGCAGTCACTTCTTCATCTGGCATTTAATCAAGGATGTTCAAAGACAAGAAAACTCAGGCAAAGGATCAATCAATAGAAGGATTGGTCTCTAACACAATCATAGGACTCAAAAGCTTCACTTTTATATTCACCTATGATTGATTAGACACCCATTCATCTGAGTACAGGTTTACTCAGGTCACCAGACTAGGGTTTTTGAGCCTATCAAGGACTGAATTCAGGGATCACCTTTGGGAAACCCTAAAAATCTCCAGGACATCTATTAAAGACTTCAATCATCTTCAAATGATCCATACAATAAGATCCACTGGACATCACACCTCAATTCAAGATCCACAGTCACCAATTTCATCTGGTCGACAATTAGGGTTTTTAACCTAATTCATCTGGATAGTTGACTTTTAATCAGGGCATGGATCCAAAACTCAAGACATGATTCAAGAACCTCTACTACCTCAATATAACCCATTTACATCACTCATTTGAGGAGAAGATCTTAATTCCACACAAAAGTCCAAAATATCACTTTATTTGGAAAAAGTCAACTGTATGGGATCACCTTTGACTTTTAGGATTTTTGGTCAAACCATGACTTTCAAAGATCAATATCATCAATATATGGATATTAAAGTCATTTGACCAAAGAAATTCAAGAAGAATCATCAAGGAGCGAAAAGTCGGGAATTAGGGTTCTTGAGGGCATTGTGGGAACTCAAAATTTCACCTACACAACTCAAAAAACCTCCAACATGAAAGTTGTAGATCTTGCAAAATAAAACAACATCTTACAAAGGAACTTTTTTCAAAAGAGAAACCATTTAAGAGATTTGGAATTTTCAAGCTTTAGGTTATAAAAACTTAGAAATTTTTCTAAGTGTTTTTAACCTAGTTTTCATCCAAATTTGGGCTCATTTTTCACAATTTTCCCAAATGATTCTGAAGAAACCCCAAACTAATGATTTGAAGTAGATGTTTAGGGCATTCCAAATTGTGCTCAACCTTCTCCAAATTCATTTTGAGCTAGGAGTTATGCTTGTTCAAAGTTGGCCTCATAAGGTGAAATTATAGGTCATGTACAAATTGGAACATTGCAATTTTGTGCAATTAGCTTCACTAAGTGATGCTACACGACCTCTAATACATATGCAAGCATGCCATACATCAATTTCCATCATTGCATAAGGATTGAAGAAGATTCCCAAAAACAAAGGCATGTGATTATGTAATGATTGCATTTTTGAATTTATGGCAAATGGTGAATCATCAAGGAATCGTGCTCTAAGCCAATTAGAACTCTCCTCTGCATCAGAAATGTTCCCTAAGATCATACAAGATCAATGGTTGGGGAAGCTAGCCCGAAAATGCATCATTGCATTTGGGATATTTTCAAAATTTCTTCATGGCTAAGAAACCAAACTCACTTCACTAAGCAAGCTTGCTATGTTCAATTGCTCTGAACCATTTGCCTATAAATAGAGGGGTCTTTCTCATTCAGAAAACACACCAAAGCAACAGAATTCTTGCTTTCTCTCTTCTTTCTTCATACTTAAGGTTTTCAAAGGTTCTTTGGCAAGAAGACTCGAATTCTTCAAACCAGAGCTCTTCCTTTGGAATTAAGTATTCAAACACCTTAGGGGAGTCATTTAGAGGTGATCCAAACCTCTGAAACACTTTTGTACATGGGGAATCATCATCTTCACCTCTCACTTGGAGCTCTTGCAGTTGGGGTCGAGCAAGAGGTTCTGGGCACTTTTAGTCCAAGTTAAGCATCTCAACACCTTCCAGGAGGATCACTGAAGCTATCTGGATCGTTGCAACAACTCTGCAACACACTTTGATCAGAGCCAAATCTTCATTTTTCAGGTAAGTTTCAAAAGCTTCAAACTCTATGATTCACGCATGATAAATTTAAAATGAAGTTACCAGTTAGTTTCTGCACCTTCATAGATCATTAGCCCTCAATCAATTGCATCAAATCATGCATATATAGTATTTCATGTTTAATTTCAGTTTTAGGGTTCTTAGTGTTCATGCTTGCGAATTTTATGTTACACTTAGAATAAATGAAATTAAAGGACACCATTATGATCCTCGTCCAAAAACGAGCAAAAACCATCTTTACATCTTTGAATTTAGTTGAGAATTGAGGGAGATAGGATTTCCAGAAATTGAAATCGTGAGGTTGAAGATGAAGTTGCTTTGCGCGCGTTTTTTTGAATTCTCAGAAGCAAGTTTAAAATATAATCAATTGGAAGCGTGTTTTGAACGACTAAAACGTTCAGCTCACTTGGTTACAAGCGCCTCTCACTTTCTCATGCCTTAGGTCTGGGGTTCGATCCCCCCCTCAAACCTTTTGTTTTTATTTTTCATGTTAACGCGCGTGTTTTATATATAACCAATTGGAATCCCTCTTTAGTCACAGTGAGCGTGTAGCTCAGTTGGCTTTGTTTTGTGTGGTGACCATGGGAGCGTGGGTTCAAGCCTTGGTAGTGACAAAACAATATTTTTTATCACTTTTTCCATTTGATTTCTTTACAACCTTAAACAATTATTTAACCTATCAAATTAGTTCATTTTAATTTCATTTTTTACACACTTGTCATTTAATATATCTATTTTGTGAATAATCAAAAAAATAATAAAAATATTATTTATTTCATATATTCTTATTAGGTTTAAAATAGTATGTTTTAAGTGTTTTCTTAAATACTTTGAAAATATATATTTTCATTTTGTTTTAACCTAATTACTTTGTGAATAATTTTATGATAAAACCCTAATTATTTAGGTCTTAATTAGGTAGAGATTTCATCTTTGCCTTAATTAAGTTGACTTTTGTCAATGTTCAAAACTGTTTTCAGTCTCCAATTAAATGGATGATTAAGGTTTTCAAACAACAAAACCTTATATCATTTCAATCATTTTCAACTGTTTCTCATAAACAGTAAATCATTTTTAAGTGGGCCTCTAATAGAGTGTAAGTCCCAACACCTTTTTCTTTTCATAGTTTGTTTTCAAAAACTGTATTTACAAAATCTTCTTTCTATTTTCAAAATGTTGAAGGGCATTATAGGAATATGACCTTGGATTGAGAATGTCTTCCCGGTGAAGGCTCTTTCCTAATTAGAGATCTGTAGTTCAAACCCCCAAGATGAATTATTCCCGGTGAAACATCTTGGCAAAAACCTTAGAATCCAAAAAATAGGACACATCCACCCAAAGAGGAATTATTCCCGGTGAAACCTCTTACCCATTTGCTTAAAGCCAAAATAAGTTCAAAACCACATAGCTTTCTCTTGTGCTATAACAAGGACCCTCGATGACCCTCGATTAGCCTCCTTTTGGGCTTTGTACAAGGACCCACAGGCTTCTTAAAAGCATTTCCAGCTTCCTCTTGAGCTTGTATACAAGGACCCATCAGGTTTTTTATAAACATAGGAACAGGTCTTTAGTCACCTTTTAACATACCCTGGTGAGTTTCTTCCAGTTTAAGCCAGACTTTAAACAAGCTAAGTTTGTCTCAATTTTACATTGAGTACACCTTTTGGAATGAGAGGCATGGACAGTCTCTGTCACCCTTATCTTCATTAATCTTCCTTAGCAGAGTCTAGGATCCATGTTTTGTTTATCCTTAGTCAGTGTCAGCCTTCATCTTGGGCTTTAAACAAGAAGTCTCATTAGATAATCTTTCTGCCATCATTTTAACAAAAAACCCCTGGAAAGGGTTAGCCTCCAAATCATTCTTTCATCTTAATAAAAACCCCTGGAAAGGGTTAGCCTCCAAAGTCAATTAATAAAAACCTGTTTAAAAGAATAAAACCCCTGGAAAGGGTTAGCTTCCAAAAATCTTTCTTTTCAAAAAATAAACTCACCAGCTGAGACAAAACCCCTGGAAAGGGTTAGCTTCCAAAAAAAAATCTGTCTTTTAATAAATAAATCCTTCAGTAGAGTCAAAATCCAACAAAAATAGTTAGCCTCAACCTTGGGCTTCATACAAGGCACCAAAACAATAAAACTCCCCTATTAATAGTCAGCCTCAACCTTTGGCATTGTACAAGGCAGATAATAGAGTCTCCCCAGTGAGTCCTTCATCATTCAGGTAGCCACAACCTTGGGCTTTGTACAAGGCAGATAAACCATACTTCATGTGTCAAAGATTCCTAACATCTAGGATCTTTTCCCTATTAGAGTCATTCATACTCAGTCAGCCACAACCTTGGGCTTTGTACAAGGCAGAAAAATAATTTTTTTTCCTAGCTAGAGTCAGCCTCAATTCTGGGCTTTGTACAGAATACAAAAATTCCTTGTAATTAACCCCCAGTGGAGTCATCTCCCAGAGTCAATAAATAATACATTAATCAAAAAGCCTCAAGCTTGGGCCTCATACAAGCCAGTTAAAAAAATCAAATCTTTTATACAGTAGATAGAAATAGCTTATCTCTATAGAGAGATCTTTCCTCTATCTCATCACATTCGAACAAACAAACATTACATTTCATTTTAATCAAGTCTCCCATTTAGGATTTTGAAAGGCATGAGCTGGCAGTAAAACCCAGACATGTGGTAACTTTCCCTAATTTGGATGAGCATTTTTCTTTCATTTAAGAGGCATTTGACTGGTATACTTGCACATACACAAGTAAGGTCCCCCTCTTGAATGAAATGAATTCAGTTATTCTGTCTCTCTTTTAATGTTTGTGGTGGAATAGTAGAAATACCTCTCTGTAAAGATGACTTCATGTCTCTTTACTGTAAACAGAGATTTAATTCAAGCTTCAACCTTGAGCTTCAAGCAAGGCACCCAAAAATAATTAATAATTAATTAGTTCCCCGAACTACATTAAGCTCTGACTTCCATTAGGGATATGTAGGCATGAGGTTCACAAGGAATCTCAGCGAGCTAATAAAATACCAAAAATAGTCAGTCTGTCTGTCTTTCTTTTATTCAATTCAATTCCTTCTCCTAACACAAAGGAGAAACTTTCCCAATAATCATTAGCAGCACAAACACATTTAGACACAGAGAAGGTTCCCGTAGAGTACTACGGATATGTAGGGTGCTTAAACTCTTCCCTATGTATAACCGACCTCCCGGACTCCAAAATTTCTAGTCTAGGTGAATCCCCACACTTAGCAAACTCCTAGGGTTTAGTTGAGATCTTTTTTTCCCTTTCCTACTCGTAGGACAAATAAGAAAGTTCGTGTGATATCGTAGGAAGAACTGAAACAAAATTCATCCCACCACGGGCGCATTCTCCTTCCAAATTTCGCGTGAAGGGTCTGGCGTGCCGTCCTCCCAAGTGAAACGGGGAGGTAAAAAAAAACGACACCACAGAAAAATGGCGACTCTGCTGGGGATATAAGTGTTAAAAACCTTGGTTTTTCATCCAAACCAATGGTTGACCTGTTGCTGGTCTAGCCCCAATGAGGAATTAGGGATGCCAAATTCCCCCTCAAACAAGAGAGGTTCTGCCTAACCTCTGTGTCATTTCATGTGTTTGCTGCATTTATATTTGTTTATTTTGTTTATTCTGTATCGGGAAAGGGCTTGATTCCCCCTTGTGGTGAGAAATCCTATACCCGGATTTGAGTGCAACATAAGATAGGATGGAGGATGTCTTCCCGGTGAAGACCCTCTAATCTTGGTTCACAATTCTACTCTTGGGATTTGCCTGGATGGTTGTGATTAACTGCGCCAATGCATTCCGAGACTGATTCGTACCAGGAGTACCTAGAAACCCATTAACCCCACTTAAAGCCTTTTGTTAGGACGTAGAGCGGTGATTACGAAAGTAATTGTCACGCAGATAGTACACTCAGAGAAAACTCTCTTATAGATACCAGTCAACGTATCTTTAAGATTGAGCAAAAGCTCTGAGATCCCTTAGAACCCGTTCTACAGGTACAAAAATCCTTATCCTTAGTTTACCATTGGGGTGAGGTTTGCGTTTTGACTTCATGACCACTATACCCTTCAACGCCATGTTTGTTTAAAAACTCTTGTGTGTGCATTCATGCATTCATGCATCATTCATTAATAACAACTAAAAACAAAAGAGTCTTTTTCGAGTCGTTTTTCAAGGAAACTAAATAACGAACGTTTTGAACTTCATAGAAAGAGAGAAACGGAGAAAGGACTTAAGGATCTATACCATGGATTACGAAAGGAAGAGAGCTAGGAAATACACCTTCAAGATTCCCCAGGTCGAGGAACTGGGAAAGCTCGGAAAACTGGTGGTCAACCCCCAGGCTTTCAAGGAGAAGTATGGAAAACTTCTGCCTTTACTCAATACCAACATCGTGGATGGGATCCTTCCCACATTGGTAGAGTTTTACGATCCAACGTATCACTGTTTCACCTTTCCAGATTATCAACTCATGCCTACGTTGGAAGAGTACTCTCGTATGATTGGAATACCCGTGTACGCGCAAGATCCGTACTCCGGTTTGGAAAAGAATCCTGACGACATTATCATTGCTGCAACTACTCCTTTGAACGTAGTCGACATCAGAACTCATATGGTTAGTAGAGGAGGAATTCAAGGATTGCCCTCTAAATTCCTGTTTGATCAAGCTCGGTACTTTGTCAGCATCCAAGATATGGGAGCTTTTGAGGAAATCTTGGCTTTGCTTATCTACGGATTGTTTTTGTTCCCTAACATTAACGATTTCGTCGACATCAACGCAATTAAGATCTTCTTAATTGGAAATCCAGTTCCAACCTTGCTTGCGGATGCTTATCACTCTGTGCATTCAAGAAACTTGCAGCGAGGAGGATTAATCGCATGCTGCGTACCGTTGTTATACGAATGGTTCGTTTCGCACCTACCAAAGTCTAGCACTTTCAGGAATATGAGGGATGGCCTTTACTGGTCACAGAAAATCATGTCCCTCACTTATACGGACATTGAGTGGTGTAGTCCTGACAACGACGAAACCAAGATCATCTTCAGTTGCGGAAGTTTTCCCAACATACCCCTTTATTGGAACAAAGGGAGGAATCAGTTACAATCCAGCTTTAGCCCGTCGTCAATACGGCTATCCCATAAAAAATATACCAAGTAACATCCAATTGGAGGGTCTGTTCTTCAAGAACATTGACGATCATGGCAACATGCTGAAGAAGGAAATTGTCCAAGCCTGGCGTCTTGTTCACAGCAAAGGGAGAAGATTGTTAGGAAAACATCTTTGCATCTCCCTGGATCCTTACCTTCAATGGGTACGCGTCAGAGCATTCAAGCTCAGGATGCCATATCAGCATCAAGAACCCATTCCCCTAAGGGAACCAATATACCTTTTCTCCACCGATGTTGAAAAACTACAAGCGGCATTAAACAAGGTATGCCAAGAAAGGAATGCTTGGAGGAACAAGTATCGAATCGTCAACACGGAAAACGTTGAGATTCATAACATCCTAAGAAGGAAGGATGAGTTACTTGAAGTGCTCGATCGACAAGTGTCACAAACGTCACTTTCTCATCATATCCCTCCTGCTTCCTGGATCATCGATCAGCTCACGTCAGAGAACGCTCAGCTCAAGAAACAGAAGAAGATGTTAGAACGTGAAGTCGGCTCTTCGTCAAAGTTTTAGAGTCCTTTCTCTCTGTTTCTCTGTATTTCTTTTTCAAAGTGTTTAAAAAAAAACGGCGTTTTCGCTTAATTAATAAAAGTTTGATGTTTCATAACGTAATTATGGTGTTTCCTTGAAAAATATTAACTTAATTGCATATCATG
The DNA here is from genome assembly GCF_029867415.1 of Vicia villosa. Taxonomy (NCBI): domain Eukaryota; kingdom Viridiplantae; phylum Streptophyta; class Magnoliopsida; order Fabales; family Fabaceae; genus Vicia; species Vicia villosa. The sequence goes on from NW_026706442.1 coordinate 129,246, forward strand.
CATCGCTTTAGTCGTACGCACTGACACGAGAATTGTCGCGGATCTAATAGTCACTTTCCTTTCTCCAGAAAGAGAGGAGGAGAAGGAGGTGAACCAAGACTTTCAAGCTGTCTCATCCATACAACACTCGTTCAAGTCGCAAGAAAAGAATGGAAGACTTTGAGCAAGAGAATGGAGAACTCAGAGAAGAGGTTAATACTCTCAAAGATGCTATTGAAAGGCTCAATAGCATGGTAGAAGCCCTGGTAGTTGCACAGAATCGACCAACGCCAGAAGAACCACAAAGGACTGTGGTTTCCAAGATTGTTTCTACTCCTATTCCTCAGTATGCCATGCCACCCAACCGACCTTGGGGCATGCCGTATAACTTTATTCCAGAAGGGTACATACCCCTAGTTTCTGAAGTTCCAAGAGCTACAATGGAGATGCAACCACCGGAGGGTTACAAACCTCTGGAAATTGAAGTTCCAAGAGCAACGGCAATGGGTTTCACACAACAGAATGCTGAGATTCCAAGATCTGCTGTCATGGCTCCTCCACAGCCCATTATGCATACTTTTCCTCCACAGGGCGGACAAGTATATCATCACGCTCCCAGTGAGGATGCTGGCGTGTATGAAAGATTGGACGAGTTCCAGGAACAGTTTCTGCAAATGCAGAAGGAACTCAAGACTCTTCGAGGACAAGACTTATTTGGAAAGAATGCTGCGGACCTCTGTCTGGTTCCAAATGTTAAGATTCCTCACAAATTCAAAGTACCAGATTTCGAGAAGTACAAAGGGAATTCATGCCCACAAAGTCACCTCGTAATGTACGCTCGAAGAATGTCAACTCAGACTGATAATCAACAATTACTCATTCATTATTTTCAAGACAGCCTGACAGGTGCTGCACTCAAATGGTACATGAACTTGGACAGTTCAGAGATTCGTACTTTTCGAGACCTCGGAGAGGCCTTCGTCAAACAGTATAAGTACAATCTGGATATGGCTCCCGACAGAGATCAACTCCGGGCCATGACTCAAAAGGATAGAGAAAGCTTCAAGGAATACGCTCAGAGATGGCGTGAAGTTGCTGCTCAAATTTGTCCACTACTTGAAGAGAAAGAAATGACAAAAATCTATCTCAAAACTTTGAGTCCATTTTATCACGGACGAATGGTTGCAAGTGCACCAAGTGACTTTACCGAGATGGTAAACATGGGTGTACGTTTAGAAGAAGCAGTTCGGGAAGGACGCTTGAACAAAGAACCAGAATCTTCTATTGGTCCAAGGAAGTATGGAAGTTCTTTCCAGAAGAAAAAGGATCAAGATGTCAGCAATGTCTTGCCAAAATCAAGAAGAAATTTCAACCTCAAGTTGCAGCAATAACTCTGGTTGTTAACTCAGCACCAGCTTATCAACCTCAGGTCCCGCAATAACAAATTCAACAAAGGTCGCAGCAACCTCAGCAGCAGGTTCGACCTCCAAATTACAACAATCGGGCTCCAAGATATCCTGCCTTTGACCCCGTACCAATGTTGTATGCAGAATTATTTCCAACATTACTGGAAAAAGGACTCATTCAGACAAGAAGTCCTCCAAATCCTCCAAACAGTTCCTCACCATGGTATAAGGATGACCAATCTTTTCCCTATCATCAGGGGGCACCAGGTCACAATATTGAGAACTGTTTCCCTTTCAAGATTGATGTCCAACGATTAGTGAAGAGCGGAATGCTATCCTTCAAAGATACTAGTCCAAACGTCCAAGCAAATCCTTGCCGCAGCATAAAGAAGCTTCAGTGAATTGGATAGATCAACACCCTAACGTCATTCAAATCTACGACATTCGTCAGATAGGGGAAAATCTTGTCAAGATGCACGCTAAACAAGCTGGGTACGGCCATGTACCACCTCACAACTACTTCACATACGATATTTGTCCAAAGAATAATCAAGGATGTGCCGTAGTTCAAGCTGCATTACAAGAACAAATGGACTTAGGATGGATTCAACACATTCGAGTCAAAACTGAGTACGACGTCAACATGGTTCAAGGATGTCCAGGAGAATATAAAATCTACAAAGTTGAAGATCTCAAAGGATCGGTAGTCAGGTTCCATAAGACTTTAAAAGGACTTGCCTACTTTGGAACAGATTTCCACGCTTACAGTAGATGCAGAATTTGTCGAAGAAATTCACAAGGATGTTTGCGTGTTCACAACGACATTCAAAAGCTGATGGATGACAATACCATTACTGTTCTTGCCAACAGAGAAGATGATGAAGTCTTTACCGTATCTCCTCAAATTAATCAAGTTGAACCAATGCAAGTTAAGTATGATAGCGGGAAGACAGCAGTTGCTCCACTAGTCATCTACTTACCAGGTCCTGTACCGTATGAGTCCAGCAAGGCTATACCATACAAGTACAATGCTACATACATTGAAAATGGTAAGGAGATACCATTACCGTCTGTTGTCAACATTGCTGATGTTAGTCGAGTCACCAGAAGTGGACGAGTCTTCAACAGAACAATAGAAAATGTGGAGAAACCTTCGGAGGAAGTACCACATAGGCAAGACAATCATCCGACCAATGCTGTTCAAGCGAAAGAAAATGATGAGATCTTGAAGTTAATCCAGAGGAGTGAATACAACATTGTAGATCAATTACTACATACTCCGTCTAGGATTTCTGTCATTTCCCTGCTATTGAGTTCTGAAGCTCATAGGGAAGCTCTACAGAAAGTTTTGGAACAAGCTTTTGTAGAAACTAGCGTCACAATAAGCCAATTCAACAACATCGTTGCCAACATCTCCGCCGGAACTAACCTAAGTTTCTGTGACGAAGATCTTCCTGAAGAAGGAGTAGACCACAATCTTCCACTTCACATCTCAGTTGGCTGCATGGGTGATATACTCACAGGAGTCCTAATAGACAATGGATCCTCTCTCAACGTCATGCCGAAATCAACATTGTAAAGATTATCTTTCGAAGATTACCCTCTAAGAAAAAGTCATGTCATCGTCAAAGCATTTGATGGATCAAGGAAGTTAGTTTTTGGAGAAGTGGATCTTCCCATAACTATTGGACCTCAGACGTTCAAAATCACTTTCCAAGTCATGGATATTCCAGCACAATACCCTTCTTTGCTAGGTCGCCCGTGGATTCATGAGGCTGGGGCAATTACTTCAACACTTCATCAGAAACTGAAGTTCATAACAAATGACAAATTGGTAACCGTATGTGGAGAACAAGCTCTGATCGTCAGCAACCTGTCATCATTCTCCGACATAGAACCAAAAGAAGTTGTTGGAACTAAATTCCAAGCACTTTCCTTGGACAAAGGAAAGGAGAAAGCAGCGTCTATTTCTTCCTACAGAGATGCAATCCAAGTTGTAAAGGATGGCACTACCAGTGGTTGGGGGCACATTAATATTCCTACCAACAACAAGAACAGAACAGGAATCGGATTCTTTCCGACATCATCAAAAGCTATCCCAGGGATTGAGGTAGTTCTCCCAATTCAAGAAACTTTCTGCAGTGGAGGTTTTCTTCAACCTGTCCAGCAAACAGTCAATACCATCGGTACGGAAGACACCGATGAGAATTTTGAAGTGGAATGTATGTCCTACCTTCTTGAGGCAGGATACATAGCCCTATCAGAGTCTGATTCACCTTGCTGTTATCCGACTAAAGGATCTGAAAGTAAGACTCAACCAAGCAGTGATGAAGTTACTAACAGCTTCACCACCAAAAGTCATGGTTCATCAGAAGAAGTTCCTCCTATCCCCGAAGAAACCTGGGATACATTAGGAGAACCAAGCGGAAAATTCGACTACATGGTGAAATACTCCGCTCCTGAAAGCTCAAAAACCTCTTTGGAAGATATTGTTCCAACGGGATGGAACATTGATCACGAGTACCTCTCTCAGCCAAAAGAGATGTATAACCCTTGCTATTCATCATCATCGACTGGTGAAATCATCATTGAGGATTATATCCCCAAGTCACCTTCCGGGGCTATGGATCTAGAGTTCACATATCTAGTCCATGCCATCTTGGGAGAAGAGCAAGACCAAAATACAGAAGAGGATGATCTTGAAAGTGTCTCCGACAACGAGTCTCTCCATTCAGAAGATTGGAAGTTTCCTCAAAAGAAAGTCCGACATACTCCACTTGGAAATGGGTATGCTCACACCGCTCAGTCTGCTGAAGTAGAAGAAGATCGTCTGAGTGTTGCAAAGACAGTGGTTGGTAAATCAAGACCTACCACAGGCCAGCTTAAGCCTAAGGTTCCAGATTACCTAGTGCACAATGGGGTTCGCCACTATTGGACAGCTGTTGAAGTTACAACTGTTGTTCGCACTCCTAAGTAGGAACTTTCACCATTATTTTATCCTCTCACCATAGCCCAGGGTGAAGAGATGTTTCATAGGGCTTTGCATTTTACTATTTCTTAGGAAAATGTCCCTCTTTGCTTCGCCCAAAGCAATCGAGTTTTGTTTTATAGGGTCTTTGTTTCAAGAAATGACTGTCAATAAATAAAAATGTCATTTTGTTCCATCGTTAGTTTTTCCTTTTCTTTTTTCGGAAATTGGTAATCCCAAAAAACACCCTTAAAAAACATCAAAAATTCCATTAACTGCATACACCGAGTCTTCCCTCGTTGTCTAAATAAAATTTATCACACATATGCAGATTAATCATAAAATACCCCGTAGAAACGTGCGATCGTATGACTTCTCCAAGCTTTGAGTTTCCTGTATTCGAGGCAGAGGAAGAAGAAGACGAAGAAATATCAAAGGAAATTTCACGATTATTTCAACAAAAGGAAGAGGCCATTCAGCCATACAATGAGCCTCTAGAGATCATTAACCTTGGTTCCGATGGAAACAGAAAAGAGGTTAAGATTGGAGCTTCGCTCAGTTCAGAGATCAGAGAGAGTTTGATACAACTGCTCAAAGAATTCTCAGATGTCTTCGCTTGGTCTTATCAAGATATGCCAGGGTTGGATACCAGTATAGTGGAGCATCACTTGCCATTAAAAGCAGAATGCCCTCCGGTCAAGCAAAAATTGAGAAGAACTCATCCGGAGATGACCATGAAAATCAAAGAGGAAGTTCAAAAGCAGATCAACGCAGGTTTCCTCGTCACTTCAGAATACCCTCAGTGGTTAGCTAACATTGTTCCCGTTCCTAAGAAAGACGGAAAAGTCCGCATGTGCGTCGACTACAGAGATTTGAACAAAGCTAGCCCTAAGGATGATTTTCCTTTACCACATATTGATATGTTGGTAGACAGTATAGCAAAATCCAAAGTTTTCTCATTCATGGACGGATTTTCAGGATACAACCAAATCAAAATGGCACCTGAAGACATGGAGAAAACAGCTTTCATCACCCCCTGGGGCACGTTCTGCTATCGTGTTATGCCTTTTGGACTAAAGAACGCAGGGGCAACTTATCCAAGGGCCATGACTATGCTTTTCCACGACATGATGCATAAAGAAGTGGAAGTCTATGTGGACGACATGATTGCCAAATCAGAAAATGAAGAAGATCACATACAAATTCTGACAAAGTTATTTCAACGCTTACGGAAGTTTCAGCTTCGCCTGAACCCCAACAAGTGCACCTTTGGTGTCTACTCAGGAAAACTCCTTGGTTTCATTGTCAGCAAACGAGGAATTGAAGTAGATCCAGACAAAGTCAAGGCAATTCAAGAAATGCCTTCACCCAGAACCGAGAAACAAGTTAGAGGATTTCTTGGACGTCTGAATTACATCTCGAGATTCATATATCTCATGACTGCAACTTGTGCTCCTATTTTCAAACTTCTACGGAAAAATCAAAGTTGCGTCTGGACAGACGATTGTCAGAAAGCGTTCGACAGCATTAAAGAATATCTGCTCGAACCACCCATTTTGTCTCCTCCAGTGGAAGGAAGACCTTTGATAATGTACTTAACCGTCTTAGAAGATTCCATGGGTTGTGTCCTTGGACAGCAAGACGAGACGAGAAGAAAAGAGCATGCCATTTACTACCTAAGCAAGAAATTCACTAGCTGTGAATCCCGCTACTCCATGCTCGAGAAGACGTGTTGTGCTTTGGCCTGGGCTGCCAAGCGTCTCCGCCAGTACATGATTCGACATACTACTTGTTTGATCTCTCATATGGATCCAATCAAGTACATCTTTGAGAAGCCTGCTTTAACTGGGAGAATTGCCCGTTGGCAGATGTTGTTACCAGAATATGACATTGAGTATCACGCACAGAAAGCCGTGAAAGGAAGCATTCTAGCTGAGCACCTAGCTCACCATCCACTCAATGGTCATGAATCAACCAGTTTCGACTTTCCGGACGAGGACGTCATGTACCTCAAGATGAAAGATTACGACGAGCCACTACCAGACGAAGGACCTGAGATAGGATCCCAGTGGGGCTTAATCTTTGACGGAGCTGTCAATGCTTATGGACGAGGAATTGGGGCAATCATTGTTACACCTCAGGGTACCCATATTCCATTTACTGCCAGATTAACTTTCAAGTGCACAAACAATGAGGCCGAATATGAAGCTTGCATCATGGGTCTCGAAGAAGCCGTGGATCTAAGAATTAAACACTTGGATGTATACGGAGATTCTGCTCTGGTCATCAATCAAATCAAAGGAGAATGGGAAACACGCCAACCAGGGCTAATCCCTTACAAATACTACGCGAGAAGATTGTTACCTGTCATACCCCAATTTTTGACCTAAGATACCACCTCATATCATTTGCATATGCATCATTTGCATCTCTAACAAATTGCATCGCTTGTGTTTGTTACTTGTGACTCAGCAGGATTTAATCAGGAAATCACTCATCAGTACAAGTAACAATCAATTAGGGTTTTGTTCTCCCTTCATTTCAAATGAATCATCTTCATCAACAATCAACATTTGGTCCCCAGAGATTCACTTCAACAAACTCAACAGCTTTGAATCGACTGAATTAGGGTTTTGACTGAAGATAGCATACTCTTGACCTTTGCTCAGAATTTGACCTAATGACTTGGGACATGATCTCAAGACCCCAAGTGCATCATTTTGACCTAATCCATTGGCTCAGAACATCTCCTATACAAAGATTGATTAGACAAATCCTCATATCAGGGTTTTTGAACTATCAGGGACTGAAATCAGGGATCACATTTGGGAAACCCTAAAAATCCCCAGGAAGTCAATCAAAGGTTTCAATCATCTTCAAATAATCCCTATGACAATATACAATGGAAGTTGTATCTCAATTCAAGATCCACAGTCATCAATTTCATCAGGTCGACAATTAGGGTTTTTGACCTAATTCACTGAGCAACTGACTTTTTAATCAGGACATGGTGCCACAACTCAAACCATGGCTCAATATCCTCTAGTACCTCAATATGATCCATTCATACCATTCATTTGATGAGGATAGCCTGTTTCATTTGAAATCTCCAGAAACGCGATTCATCTGAAAAAGTCCACTGTACAAGATCACCATTGACTTTTGGGGAATTTTGGTCAACCATGACTTTTGAAGTTTTAAATCATCAATATATGATATGAGAAGTCATTTGATCAAGAAAAATCAAGAAAATCAATCAAGAATCAAAAAGTCAAAGTTTGACTTTTCATACTTAGAAAATTTTCTAAGTGTTTTTCAATGGTTTTTTCCAAACTTTGGAAGGGAATTTCTCAAAATTTCACCTACAAACTGAAAAAAACTTCCAACATGAAAGTTGTAGATTTTGATCCAATAAACAACTTTGACGCATATAAAATTTTTCCATAAGATCAACCATTTAAGAGATATGGTGCTTCAAAGTTGGTACTTTTTGAAAATTTCACTTAAAACTTCATTTTCTTCAAAGTTCATGGATCTTTTTCACCCATTTCCTTAAAGATCTTGAAGAAACTTTCAACTAGGGTTTTGAAGTGTGTAACATGAGCTTTCCAAAATGTCCAAGAGCATAAAAAAATATGGAGCATAGCTATGGTTTTGAATTTTGACATTAGAGGTCATTAAGCATGAAATTTCAAGCCATTTTCACTAAGTTTCTATACTATATGGCCAATGATCCAAGCAATGATGCATAGAAGCAATGATTGAATGATATTTTCTGATTTGAAGATCAGAATGGAAGAGGATAGGAAGCTTGGAAATTAACCATGGTTTAGTTACTTTTAACCATATGCATTAAATGCAAAAGATGCCATTTTATCTCTTAAGCCAAGTCATCATTCTTGATCAACTTGCAAGAGCTCTTCATTCAGAATCCTTGGCCTATAAATAGAGATGCAAATCACTCTTCAATTCACACCAAAACCTCACAATTATAGGTTTTCTCTCTTCTTTCTTGAATTACAAGTCATGTGTTTCAAAGTGAGGTAGAAAACTCAACCTCCAAACCTTGCAAGTTCTGAACAAAGTGATGCTTCCCACAACTTCTAAATGTCATATATGGTGTGTCTGAACCACTCATACACCCCAAAACACCTGAAAACTCAAAATCATCATCTCACCTCCAAATATGCATAACATGAGACTTATCATGCCAATTTTTGTTCAGGCTCAATTCTGTCCAAACTACCACTTCTAACATCATCCATACATCAAATATGAACTATCCAAGCACTCACATATGATCTGTAACCTCATAATCTTCAAATTCGATTCACACTCCAAGGTTATGCAGGTCGGGTACCACAGCTTAGCACAGATGAATTCAGATGGTTCCAAGCATCCAAACATGTTCCATAAGGTCCACTGAAGGTGTTCAGATCAAGAAACAACATCTGGAAGCCCTCATTTGCAGAATTCGATCCTCACTTTTGCCGTTTTTAAGGTAAGAACACTTGAACTTCAAACTCTATGAATCACGCATCATAAATGAAATATGAGCATACCATCTTGTTTCTGCACCTATGAGGATCATTAACCCTCAATCAATTGCATCATATCATGATCATACACGATTTCACTTTGAATTTCAGTTTTAGGGTTCTTCGTGTTCATCACAAAATTGACCCCCTTAGAGTAAAAATAAATGAAATTAAAGACCACCATCGTGATCCTTGTGAAAAACCGAGTGAATTAGACCCTTCACTTGATCAAAACAATCCAGTTTCAAAGATTTTCAAAATCAAATGGGGATGGTTGTTCTTGGCGCGCTTTTTGTTCAGAAAGTTCAAATTTTCGTTTCTTAATATAATTAAATGGACGCGTGTATGTAACAAGCCATAAGCGTGGCTCAGTTGGCTTTTGTTTTGAGAAACAACCTCCAGGTCGTGGGTTCAAAACCCTTAGGGACCAAAACTTTTTTTTACAACTATTTTTCTTTCATTTTTCACACAACTTCATTTAATTATTTAACCAATCAAACTAACTTATTTTTTCTTCATTTTTTAAACACTTCTTATTTAATATACATATTTTGACAATATCAAAAAAAATAACAAAAAAAGGATTTATTTAATATACTTTTAATTAAGTTTAAAATGACGTATTTTAAGTATTTTTAATACTTTAAAATTTGTTTTTTTTCATTTGATTTTTCAAACATAATCACTTGTAAATATTTGTTATCAAACCCTAATCACTTAGGTCTTAATTAAGCATTAAAATTTGATTTAAACTTAATTAAGTTGATTTCTTTCAAATTCAAATCGTTTTAAAACGAGCGATCGCGATTCTTTTCAAAAACGATAAACCATTTCTTTTTGAAACTATTGATTAAACCTTTTTAATTGATCAATTGATTTTCAAAACGAAGTGGGGCCTCTCGAATATTAGAGAGTATAAGACCCACTCTTTTTTTCCTTTTACAGTTTTTCTTTGTACAGAAAACTTTTTCAAAACAATACTTTTCAAACTGTTTTTAAAACAATAAATCTCACATCTTTTTTCAAAACCATCCACCCTGTTTTATGAAAATAAAACAGGGGCCTCTCGAATATTAGAGAGTGTAAGTCCCATTTCTTTTCTTTTTCTACAGTTTTAAACAGAAAACTCTTTCAAAACAAACTTTCAAACAGTTTTTCAAAAGCGAAACCTCGCGTCTGTAAATAAACAATCAACCATGTTTTGTAAATACCACGGGCCTCCACGTAGGTATAAGTCCCAAGCCCCTTTTGTACATACCCATTCCTGTACATGAAATTAGGTATTTCATTGTACATACACCTTTTTGTACATATCTCGATCAATTTGATTTTTAACTTTGAATAACAAACCAAAAATGAAGGTTTCTTTAAATCTTCCCAAAAAAATACCATGGGCCTCCATGTAGGTATAAGTCCCAAGCTCTTTTGTAAATACCTGTTTACATAGCTTTGAATAAACTCAAGCGGACCTCTTCCCGAGTGTAAGTCCCGAGCCCCTGTGTATACAAATGGATCATGCTTACAGGTATATTTCCTTCATAAACTCCATTATATACACACACTTTGTCATATATAATTGTTCATACCTGTTCATGTTTGTTCATACTTGTTCATGTTTGTTCATATGTGTGATATACATGCTTGTTCAACTTAGTACAACACTAGGTTCCCCATAGCCTCCTATTGGGCTTCGTGCAAAGAATCTCCACTAGTTTAGGTTAGGACATAGAGTATGGTTTCCCGGTGAAATCGCTCTAAGAGCTCAGACCAACTATACCATGCCTCCCCTTGGGCTTTGTACAAACGAGTGACCCTCCCATAGCCTCCTCTTGGGCTTACAATGCAAGGACCCTGGATTGTCCCTCCCATAGCCTCCTCTTGGGCTTACAATGCAAGGACCCTCGGATAGCCTCCTCTTGGGCTTCGTACAAGGACCCACGGGCTTCTTATAAGCATCCCCAATATCCAAATCAAATACCCTAGGAAATTAGACATTTATCATCTCTATGATAGGAGTATCTCTTCTATATCATCACAAACAATCAATCAATCAATCAAACTTTTTTGCCACAAGGCTGGCTAATCAATCAAACCGTTTTGCCACCATACTGGCTGATTAATCAAAGTTTTTGTCACAAGGCTGACTTCATTGAAACTTTTGCCACGAGGCTGGCTGATTAATCAAAACGTTTTGTCACAAGGCTGACTTCATTAAAAGTTTTTTGCCACAAGGCTGGTTAAACAACAAAAACATCTTTATCATTCTATGCACCCTAAGTGGCATGGCCCCGGGCTTATAATGAAAAGATTTTCAAACAAAATCAAACAGATGTATGTGATGATATAGATTAGATACATCGAACATTTAGATGACATTTGTCTCTTATCCTTTGCTTCCACTAGCATAAGTGGGAACTACGATTGCTCTGACTTTCTCAACATCCCTTTGAGAATACGTAGGCACAAGGTCGATCCTTGGCGAGCAAAATAAAACAAAAAAAACCATTCAAACCTTAGCACCCGTAGACCCCGAGCTACAGATGCTCTGATTCCCTCTAAGGGATATGTATGCAGAGGATCGCGATGATCTTTGCGAGCATAATCAAACAAACACCTTAGATCCCACCTATTTCACAAGAACCTCACCATAACAAGAATGGAATAAATAAAACAAAGAAACCTATAGAGTACTATAGATACGTTGGGTGCTAATACCTTCCCTTCGTATAACCAACCCTCTTACCCAAGATCTTTCCCCACTTTTAAGGTTATTGCAACTTTTTTACTTTTCCTCTTTTGGAAACAATAAAAAGTTTGGTCCGTACAAAAGAAAAATCATTTTTTGAGCACTCGAGCCCAAAGAAGGCATCAGGTGTCTCATCCCGAAAAAAGACAACGATTTTTCCCCGCGACAGAAAAATGGCGACTTCACTGGGGACCATCTTTTTATTGTTTCCAAAGAAAGGGTTATTTCTATTTGTTTTATTTTTATTATGTTCTTGTTTGGTTCTTTGGTTCTGTTACTTGTGTGGATTCTGTTACAAGTGATACATTATGGACAAATCCTAACCCGGATTAAGTACACATAAGAAATTAGGTGGAGGGTATAGTCATGTGCAGGCGCACGTGAGAATCCTTCCGCTCAGTGGAGGTTCCTTGTTTGTAATATATGTTTAGCGAGTTAATTGCGAAGACATTATTGCTTTCATTGAACTGTAGAAGCTGAGAGACCGTAGAACCCCAACCCATCCTGGCCTTATTAGGTTGTGGTGCAGAAACTATTCAGGTGAAGACTTGGATTAGTTGTCATGCGGAGAACCACACTCAGACGAGTTTTTCTTGAGAATATTGCTGGCTCATGAGTTTAATTGTGGAAAGCCGGTAATATCCGAAAGAAAAATGTAGACTCTGACGTATCAGTAGAACATGTTTTGCAGGTGATTAACTAGAACTATCCCATGTTTGGTTCTCTGACCTCATGCTCGTGACGCTGAACCTTTGAACCTGTGTGTACCATGTTTGTGTTGCCATGTCTGTATTACCATGTATGTGTTACCATGTTTGAACTACCATGTTTGCCTTACCATGTTTGAATATGTGGCATCCATGCATCCATGCATTCATACATCCATAAAAAATAAAAAATCTTTTTCCATAAAAACATGATTTTTTCAAACAATTAGAGAATTTTCTTTGCAAACATTATAGGATTAGGTTATGGAGTGGGTAAGAAGGTATACCAAGAGGTACGGTTTCAAAGAGCCTAATGTGGAAAGACTGAAAGAGTTAGCGT